>NW_015387276.1:92504-139322 GCF_001527695.2 Protobothrops mucrosquamatus | reverse complement strand
TATCAATATGGAGAAGATGGATTGTTTATATTCAAAAGAAGCATAGAGTGGTAGAATATAATTTAGGTTTTTAGATTTTCTAAGTTTGTTTACTCTTTCTATCTTTTCATGTAGATTAAGATATTTTGTGGAGTTAGAGATATTAGTATTTGTTTACTTTTAGATGAATATTATCCTGGGATTAGGTTTGGGAAGTCCGGGGGGGGGGGTGTTTATTTGTTACTGTGTTTACTTATGTTATGATTGTTTTTTATGATGGAAAAAAAATAAAATTTCTTTGAAAAAAAAATAAAATAAGCTGCTGGGCTAATCACTCTTCCTTTCATATCTGTCTGCATTGCCAAGAGAATGGCTAGTAAAGGCATGTCAGATTGTATCCACACCAATAACTGTGTCTGGATAAAAGAAGAAACATTTTTTAAACACCAGGACAGATAAGGGCATCATAAAAGACAGTCTCAGATACAGCTTGGAGACCAAATGAAGACAAAGATCCTTAGACTTCAGTAACAACAACAACAAAGTTGTGATGCACATCTGTGCAATGGTTTTGAAAGTGACAAATGGTCCTATTACTCCCTGCCTCTTTTCTTGCCCATGCAGAATCTACAGAACTTCCATTTTATCAGCATACTAGTTATTTTTATCCTAGCACATAAGAGACTCCTTTAAACATTTGTAAAGCAATTCAGTACATAATTATGGACAGGAAGGTAAGAAAAACACATTTAATCCCTGCAGGGAGAAAGTTAATTTGACTACCAGTTGGTGGATGTAGGGAAAAAGCAACATTAAGCTTTCTTTTTATAGCAGAAAAATTATCGCCACACGTTATTCTATACTGTTAATAATTGTGTGGTAAGTGAAAATCCAGCAAATGCAACTGAAATATGAAGAGGTCAAAAGTAAGGTTAGCAGAATTCTTCCCTTATTACAGCCATCAGCTGCCACCATGCATAAGCCAACAGATAAGGAATAAGCACTGAAGAGCTTTCAAAGGGAGGATTCTGCCCAAATATCTCAATGGTCTTCATAGATGAGAATAGGTGATCAAAGAATGTATCACCTATGGAAGCCAAAGATCTCCACAAATCTTTATATGTTAGTGAGGAAGAGACTAACTCCTAGTTCTTTAGATGAGACATGAATTTCCATACAGTTCAACTAACCTTCAGATAGAAGCTGCCTTCTCCAAATTAGCCATCAATACTATGTCATTCTTCACCATGGGAGTGAAGAAAAAAATGTTAGTTGCTCATATTATAATGCAGTACTGCTTTTTTTCATTTTTATCGCTCCATAACTATGAAAAGCAATTTTAACTACACATTATGATTGCAATGTACTGTAATAAATCACTATTATTGTCTGAAGCATATTTTACATTATTTTTCTTAAGACTGTATGAAGTGTTCTTTATACTGAAAATATTCAAGAAGCAAAAAAGGCTTTGGGCTTTTTTTTTCCAGGTGAAAATGTAGCTTTCCATAGAGCTCAGCTGTTGATCAGAAGCATAGTTTTTCTAGTTTATCCTAGAACCAAAGTAATCCAGTAAAATTTACCTAAGCAAAATCCACAGATGCTGGGAGGAGATACAGAGATAAGAAGTTCAGAATATTGCTACTGTGAAGGTGAAAAGTGGTTTTAGTAGACCAATAAAAGCAGATAGTAGTTTCGCTACAGAATGCCTAGGATTGCAAAAAAGAAAGAAAGAAAATAGCTTACCTATGAACAATTTCCTGGTTCATTTTGGGTAGTATGACTTGGGGAAGTAGTCATAATCTCCATACTTGACCAGCACAGGGCAAGATAAGTATGCCAACAGAGCCTCCCTATTTGTATCTTCTTCTACGCAATTGTTTATTGGCTTACACTTAATAGACAAAATCTTGTCATAACCTCTTAACCTAATAGATATAACTAGGTCCTAAGATCTGGTTATCCTGAACCTCTTCCTCCCTCTCCCATCCAGTTCGGGATGTGCAGTCTTTTATTTTGGACTTCTCTCTGTGATGTACTCTTCTAAGATCCCACACAGACTCTTGATAGTATCTAACCATCGTAAGTTATTTGTTTAGGGGGTATGTGTCAGGAAGAAGTCCACGGTGAAAAGTGGTGTAAGAGGAAGTAAAACAGATTTAAGTACGAATTTGATAACCTCAAGAAGGTTGATGGCCTCAAGAAGGTTTGAGTATGGATAACGATAAATTCGGAACGACTTAGTTACTTTTTAGGTAAATCTAGGATTGATACATCCCATTACATTTTGTCAACTGCCAGTGAGTGGAGAATGCAAGGGTATTTACCATTTGAAAAGATGCATGCTGCTATCTTCCACAGAATCCTCTTCTCTAACAACTGAACATGGGAAATCCTGGAATTGGTGCTCTTTGTCCCTTACAAAGGCAGCAAGGGAGGGGATTTTAACAAAAATAATAATTGCTATCCTTTGGTAATATTCTTTGAGCATTTCTATACTCATTTGAATTAATCTGATTTTTTTTAAAGGATGATGTCCACTACTTGAGGTGATGTCTAACCAATGGAGAATAATGGTGATTTGGAGATTATAGCTCTATTGATAATATGATTTAAATAATAGTGATGCTACTATAAAAAGTGTGGGAGACTTCCTGGGGTTAGGTACCATGGTTTTAAGAAGAGATAATTAGATAAGGCTCTGGAAAGGGGCCTGTCTTCCATAGCTACAAGCCTTAATCTTAGATATTTGCATGTTCAGGCTTTGTCCAGAAAGACTAATTATTATCTGAATCTCCTCTCAGAGATGAAATTATCTGTCACCTCTAAAATAGCTAAACGTTGTGTTGGTGCAATGAAAATGAAACAACAGCAGATGCAAGTCTGAACACTGCAGCATTTCCTTTTTAATTATGTTTTAATGTAATTTACTGTTGACCAAAATAAAGACTGCAGGTTCAAGCTAAGGATTATTTTGAACAGCATTAATTTCAGCAGCTGCAATCTGAAATATAAAATCAAGGATATCCAGTAATCTACCAAAACTCTTACTTGTCTCTTTATGTACACTCTGGCAACAGGGAAAACATAGAAGGCATAGGCACATTTTCCTAGTGCAGGGTTTCCAAACTCTTTCAGGCTACAGAATGGGTTATTTATAAAAGAAATTCTAAAAGCTCTGACCAAGATGGAAAGTTCTATAATGATGATGATGATGATGATGATGATGATGATAATAATAATAATAATAATAATAATAAAGTTGGAAGGGACCTTGGAGGTCATCTAGTCTAACCCCCTGCTCAGGCAGGAAACCCTATAACATTTCAGACAAGTGGCTGTCCAGTCTCTTCTTAAAAACTTCCAGTGTTGGAGCATTCACTGCTTCTGGAGGCGGTGCTTCTAGGTTGCTTCTCTCCTTGATTAATTTGCATCCGTTGCTTCTTGTCCTGCCTTCAGGCGCTTTGGAGAATAGCTTGACTCCCTCTTCTTTGTGGCAGCCCCTGAGATATTGGAACACTGCTATCATGTCCCCCCCTCGTCCTTCTCTTCGTTAAACTAGACATACCCAATTCCATCAACCTTTCCTTATATGTTTTAGCCTCTAGTCCCCTAATCATCTTTGTTGCTCTTCTCTGTACTCTTTCTAGAGTCTCAGCATCTCTTTTACATCGTGGTAATCAAATCATGGTTCTAATGATTAAAAAAAGGGTTTTCCTTCCCTTTTTGCTCATAGACTCTTGTGGAACCACCTCAGATCCTTGGGGAATGCTAGGATTTGATGGAACACCTTTGTCTCTTTCCCTTCCATCCCAGAGGTGTTGCTCCCAATACAGGAGCAGTTCTGCTTACCCTGCTGAGAACTACCACGATGACCAGAGTCCAAAAAACTGGACTTGCAAGAAAGATATTTCACTCACATTGCCTAAAGGACTGAAGCAGAACTATATTGTTTCAGCCCACATGTGGATTCATTGCCCTCTCTTTTAATTGCCCCACATTGCTATTAAAATACATTTGTGTGTAATTTCATTCATTGGATGAAGAAATAAGAGCCCTTGCTCTTATTTTAAGAGGAAGATGTCTCACAAGGTGGTGGTTGTGGAGGAGAATGAAGAGGCTTCTATGTCATTCCCTCCAATTCTATGTTTAAAAAAAGACACACAAAATACCAAGTTTAAATAGGATCGAGGTTTCTGATCAGTGAGTGCCCTCTAGTGATGCCAAATAATTAAATCCAGCCTTGTAAACTTTAAAAAGAAACCCTTAGTACAGTGATGGCGAACCTTTTAGAGACCGAGTGCCCAAACTGCAACCCAAAACCCACTTATGCATCGTCGGGTGCCGGGTGGGTGTGGCCCATTGGGTGGGTGAGGCCCATTGGGTGGGCATGACTGCGGTGGTAACAGCAGACTGGGTGGGACTAAAAAGTTCAATCAATCAATTCCAACTCTGCGAGATCTTTTTTTTTCCGTGAGAAGTTGAAATTGATTGATTGAACCTTTTTTTTTTTGCATACGGCGGCAGAGGCCTAAAGCGAAAAGGTTTTATAAAACCCAGCTGAAGGCCTGGGACTGGGATGACGGCGCGCATGCCCACAGAGAGGGCTCTGAGTGCCGCCTCTGGTACCCGTGCCATAGGTTCGCCACCACTGCCTTAGTAACTTTATGCTGTATTTTTTTTTTTTTTTTAAAAAAATCACTTTTCAGAAACAGCATTTCTGGACTTATAGTGGTACAAAAAAAATTCTGGTTTTGCTTCCTCAGAATAAACAACAATGCATCCATTCAAATAGACTGATGCTTGTGAGGAGTTTAAGGGGCTGATACATCCTCCTATAGCTGAGCCTGAGGACTCTGAATAGCACAGTCAGTGCTGGTAGCTCTACTCAAACAATAGCCCTAATGTATACATCACCCCAAGCTATTCCCCTGAGCTGGATTGACACACAGGAAGCTATAAAGTTTAAACCATGTGAGTTGTGAACTTTGTGGTGTTTTACTGCATGTGATACTATTGTCCCTTTCAATGGAGTTATCACCAATACAGTTCATGCCTGGAACGCTGCTCATGGCAGCATTTTCATCCTATTGGTTATCCAGAAAAGGCTTCTGGAATGGCTAATGCACATCATATATATGTAATATGGCACGATACTTATTTATTTTATTAATTAAATCTGTTTGCAGCCCATCTTGCCATCAGGCAACCTTGGGTGGCTTATAACATTAAAAGTGGTGAAACCATACATGCATGCACACACACACACACACACACACACACACACACACACACACACAGAGTATAAATATATGTGTGTATGCCTGTATGTGTGAACAGGCTCTTACAAAAGATTAGGAAGATGGGGGAAGATCTCACCCTGGGACCAAAGGGCTGGTGCTATGGCAGAGAAGTCTCTTCTGTACCACCCCAACCAGAATTCCTTGACTGATGGGATCCACAGCCAGCAAGGGTGGGGTCGTCATGTCCCATTGAGGTGAGGTCCCATTCTCAAGTAACCTGGACCCATGCCATGGAAGGCTTTAAAGCTTGCGGAACAATAGTGTAACATGGGTCATTTTAGGGGCCCCAAAAACTGGCCACATCACCACACTTCCAAAAACTGAAACCTCCAAATGCTCTTCAAGGGTAGCCCCATGTGGAGCACATTGCAGTAGTCCAAGTGACTGAGTTCACTGAATCCTGATCTAGGAAAGGCTGCATTATGTTTGTTAGGAAGTTAATGGAGGCCAGACACAGTGATCCAACTAAAGGAGATTTCCAGGTCAGGCAAAATGGTGGCCTGAATTGTTAATTGGCCTAAATATTTTGGAAATACTCCTTTACTGAGGGCTCTCTAAAAACAACAATTAAAAATGCATTAAAAGAAATATGGCAGCTTAGAAATATGCAGTATGTATGTTATATTCATTATCTTAAAAAAGACCAGACTTACTGTACTTTTTTGATATAGAGATAAACATAAATAATAAAACTTCATTTTAAATGAATGATTGAATTGCAAAATAGATCCATGAAAAATGAGTGAGGGAATCAAGAAAATGGGGAAGACTGTTAGCAGGACCTGATGAGATCCTCAAAAAAACAAAAGTGAATGCCAGTTTTCATTTTTTTACCCCCTTTTAATTCATGCCTTTAATTTGTTTTTTTTCTGTCCTTTGTATAATTTTTCCCCCTGAAAGAGAATTGTGTCATCCACATAGCTATGTTTGTATTGATGTAAATTAAAATGTAATAAATCTACCATTCATACTAAAAAAGAAAATATGTTTTTATTTGACTCTTTGTTATTTTGTTAAGAACAGCAGCTATGCATTCAGCCCTGGTAGGCTTCATAAACTTCTCTGTTGATGCCACTCCAGTATCTTTCACACAGAAAAATTGCCCCACTTAGGATTGATGCTATGCTTGTTTTCACCATTAACTTTTGATTCAACTACTGCTCCAAAGGAAATGCTTTAAGAAAGTTTATAATATTTTCTCAGAAGCGAAAGGACAGGAGTTCATGCTGATTTCTGGGGAAAAATTGGTGAACTGAGGATGACTCTGTTACATGCTAAGCCAACTTTGGTGGTGGAATGAAAAGACAGCAAGTAGACCATTTGTTCATAATTCCTATTTGGACAAGGAGAGGACTTGAGATCACCCACAAGTGCTCCAGACGTTTGCTAGTTAACTGTTTTTCACCTATTAGGAATCTTTACAGCTCTGGGTGAATTTCCTGCAATCCTTCATGAAAGAAATTTTAAATACAAGTTTAAAAACTTTTAAAAAAATATTTTGGAATAAACAACAAAGGGTGATTTGAACTTTACTTTTGAAAAGTTACAAACGGGCTAAGTGTCCAGAAGGATTTGAAAGAAGATCTTGGAAATAACTGTAAGAATATTTCCTGTGGGAAGATGCTTTGTTTCAAATTCTTTTTTTTTTAAAGGACATTAAGAGGAACCAAAAGGAATTAAAGATTGCAGTTAAGGAAAAGAACATTTACATTTGACTTTTAATGCAAAATGAAGTAAAACATTTTAACATTAGACATACTGAAGGATATTTTTAAAAATGGACCCAGAAGTTAATTTTAAGAGTGTCTGCTTCTATTGATACACTAAGTTTAAAAGATGTTATAGAAGAGGAATAACATCATTTATTTTTACCATTTTACCAGAAAAGACTGAGACTGATCTGAAAGTGGATTTAAAAGTGGCAGACTATAAGAATAATACGGAAAAAGATGTAGCTGGACATACAGTACAAGTCAAACTGGCTGATATCTTAATAATTAAAGGGAAGATACAAATAACAAATCAGGAGAGTGGCTTGGATAATTCTCCTCTGTTGAATTTACAAAAGAAGATTGTTAAAGGTTTGAAGAATTTTGTAATTAAAAAAGATCAAAAGATTATTTGAAGGGAATAAAGATCAGTTTTACTAGTGAAATTAATGAATGTAAATCTATTCATATAAATAATATTATTTTAATAAAAGTCCATTAATAGACTTTTGCTGATCAGGATGAAGCGACATGGCTTTAAGGATTTGTATATCTATAAGGGTTGGGATATAGAAAGAAGAGATCATTTGTTGTGTTTTTTAAAAGAAAGTAATATTAAAACGGTTTATACTTATGAGGAACAGGAAGTCATTTGTGCATTTTTTTTTCTTTACTACGTTCTTATTTTTCTTTCTATTTTTCTTCCTATATTTTTTTACACTATTTTTCTTTTTTTATTCTTTTAATTTGTATTAGTTTTGATCTTTTTAATTGTAGCTTTTAATAAAGTTCATGTATAAAAATAATGGAGCTGAAGGACAGGCGGGTTCCCATTGGCTAAAAGTCCTTAGATTTCCTTTTTCCCACAGGGATTTTCCTCCTCCTTTCTGAAGGTAAGGCACTTAGTATTTTATCAGAGGTCCTTCATTCTTTAGGAACAATTGGAAAGGTGATGTGGCTTTAGTGCTGTTCTGCCTCATCAGTGGGGGTTTCTCCCCCCCTTTATTACAGAAGAGCTATGTCCCCCCCATTCCTTTGTTAGGCAGCTGGGTGACCTTTTTGTGCTCCTCTTATTTCATTCTCCCAAGCCCCAAAGAGCAGCAAATGGGGATATTAATATGGTAATGTCAATCCACTGCAGAAAAAAAGCAAGCCTAGTGGCTGTATAGAAGTGTACTCAGAGAGTGTATGGGATGCCCCAGCCCCAGAGGATTCTTTAAAAGCTTTGTTTTATCTTAAACCCTCTGGATTAGGGACAGGCAATGTGTGGTCCTCTGATGCAGCTGCCTTTCACTTCCCAGCATCCCTCACCATTGGATCTGCTGGCAGAAGCCTCTCAATTACGATTTCCCATACACGTTCCAGAAAAAGGAGGATAATTTTTGATCTTCTAGTTTTGCAAGGGCAACTTCCTTTTCACATGGTATTCTCTGCGATTAAAGTCACACCCGTGAACTAAAATGGCGAGGCATCTGCCAAGGAACAAATCCCAGTAGGGCCTCAAGAGCACCCCAGATTTCAGAGGAATCATCTCCCCTAGATCAACAGATTCCTCCTCATGGAGGGTCAAGAGCCAGCTTGAACTTCTTGTGTGGTGTGAAGGTCATGCTATAAATATGCATGGAGCCTGGACCCAAAATGGGCTGAATTGAGGGAGTTAAAGGGATAAAAATGGTATTTTATATCCCTTTAATCCCTCCAAACCAAAGCCAATTCTTTTGGATTTGTGTATTCTGGAAGGATTCTGGGAGCTCCAGCTGCCACCTAGTTTAGAGCACCAAATAAGCAAAAGCAGTGCTTTGGCCTTGCCTACTCTACAAGGTTCCGTCCAAAAAAGGTGCCGGAACTCCATTCTGGGCCTTCTATGACAAAAAAAGCCCTGAGCAAAAGTATAGCTTTACTGAGGACAAGCCAATATTTTATAATAGCACCGAGATGAGCCCACCGAGATACTGGGATTCCATAAAGGAGATGCCTGAAGGCATGTTCCCCAAATCTAAGCAGCTCCTGTAATCAGCAACAACTCATATTACTTGTGTGTAATCCAAAACCTGCTCACAGAAGGCAGGAAAATGCAGATCTTAACTTGGACCTGCCATAGGCAGATGGTTGCATGCCTTACCAGGCTGCTGATGGGATGTCTAAATGTTAGTGTTGCTGTACTAGCATATTTGTTTCATAGATCCTCCTATAAGAATTAAATCAGTGTATGTATGTATGTATGTATGTATGTATGAGTGGTGGGATTCAAATATGTGAACAACTGGTTCTCTGTGTGGATGCCGCTTCCGGAAGTCCATTCTGGGCCTGGGCAACAAAAAATTAGCTACCGGTTCTGCCGAAGTGGTGCGAACCGGCTGAATCCCACCACTGGTATGTATGTATGTATATATTTTATACATAGTCTTCAGTGGAGGTTCTTTCTTCCCATGCTTCTAGGGCTTTCTATGGTCTGTCTAGGATATTACCCCTCCATCCTTTTCTGAACAACTGAGCTGCATGCTGGAATATAAGCATTGAATACACAAGCAGAATTGGAAAGTACCACTTTATATCAAAGAAGGGGGGGTCTCTAGTGTACTATCTGCTTGTTGGCCACAGATTGGCTAAGTCTCCCCTCCTCCATTAAGTTTATACATCTCACTAAGTTTCCTTCATTTTGAATTACCACTGTTATATGAACACTCACTCACTGTATTCTGTAGATCATAATTTCTAACAGTATGCGGGAACCCCACTCAATTCTTGCTTATTCGGTAAACCACAGTCAATCAAATAATGCAGACACAATCAGAACTTAATCTCTTGATCTGTTGCTTGAAATATGAAGGAAGCACAATGGCAAGTTTATGACCCCCTTTTAAATCCCACTCGTCTGAAGGGGCCTTAGGCAGCCTATTTGTTCCCATCCGCAGTACAGAGAAATGCCACTGATTTGTCCTAAGGAAAAAAAAAAAGTGTCAGAAACCAATTTTCACTCCTGTATTTTGAGGAAGGGATGCACCAGCAAAACCAAGGATGGGTGAACCTTGGGAAGACGTATCCTTTGCAGGTGATGCGATCCATCCCCTCCGCTCAGCTAAAAATACCGACCCTCTCCGAGCTTAGCGTCTCCGTACCCACACCCTTTTTTCCCCTCCTTCCTCCCGCACCTTCTCCTCCCTGGCCCCACGATGTCGCGGGAAGCAGCAGATCGGGGGGGCTTGTTGCTGTTCGGTCCCCCCCCCTCCACGCCTTTTCTCCTCCCCTGGAAGACCAGCCGCTCGTCTTCACACTGTCAGCAGGAGGAGCTGCGAGGTAAGCCGCCAGACGGAGGTGGGTCTCCCGGGCTGAGATGGGACGGCGCTGACCTCCGCCAATTTCAGCCCGGGATGGGCTCGTGGAAATGCTCGGGACCGAGGAACCAAACCACCAGCAAACGGCGACCTTCGACGGGGCTGCGGGAGAGACACCGCGCGGCCTTTGCCGGACGCCATGCAGAAGCTGCTGCTGCCGTTGCCACAGGATACCTGAACTGACCCTCCAAAATCGCAGCCTGCTCCCTGACGGATCTGCTGGCTTCCTCCAACAACTCTCGCCCCCCGCCCCCGGAGGACGAAGGCAATAAACCCCCCGCGACACAAGAGGTGAGCGAACTACCACTCCGGGGAGAACTCCTGTTTGAAGCAGGCTTCCCGGGACCGCAGGGGTGGGGTGGGTAAGGGAGGGAAACCTCGGGGAAGCTCTCTTTTCAGTCCCGAAGGCTGTCAAACGAAAGAGCCCCCCCGGGTTCCCTTCATCGGATTGGGGCGTTTCTGGGGGGCCACGGATTTCCCCGCATCGCCGAGGCCAGGGAGAGGCTGTGGCTCCCCGATCGGGGGAGCCGTAGCGAGCGGGCTCTGGGCGGACCCAGAATTAAGGGAAAGGTGGCAACAGAAACCCCACGACGAAATCTCTCTCTTTGCTCTTTCGGGAAGGTGTCCGGGCTTCCTGGTGCCGTTTCCGCCCAGCCGCCCTGCTAGAACTTCAATCTTCAATCTGCAAGGCAACAATTATTAGGGGAGGGGGAGAGAGAGAGAGAGAGAGAGAGAGAGAGAGAGAGAGAGAGAGAGAGAGAGAGAGAGAGAGAGAGAGGTGGGGTTGTTTCCCCGCCCCCAACTCGGGTGCATACGATGGGGAGGAGGGCTTAGAACTCCCGACGCAGCCAATCACGACGCCCAGGACAGTGAATGGCAAAGGGGAGGAGGAGGGGGGGGGGAGGCTGAAATTCGCAACCTGCTCAGCCTCCGCTGGACGCCCCTTAGGACTTATTAAGAGCTTCCACTTTTCGCCACCGCTGCAGCAACCATCCCGGCAGACCCGATTTTCCTTTGCGGCGACGCTTCTCCCGCCTTTGGCGGGCATGGAGAGGCAGAGCACAACGGGGATTTATTATTATTATTATTATTATTATTGCAGAAAACCCCACTTGATTCTTTTGCCTGTCCTTTGTAACTCTCTACTTTTATTGCAGATTCTGGAGGGAGCCAGACCATGGTGGATCCCGTAGCGGATCCTGGCAAGGAAGCATGCCCCGATCCTGGGAGGGCCGCGGGGGGAGAAGAGGCTGCGGCAGCCGCTACCTCCGCCACGGCCGAGGCTGCAGTTCAGCCGCCCGCACCCCCTCCGGCAGCGGCGCCTCCTCCTCCTCCTCCAGCCGGAGACCCGGAGAAAACTCGCGAAGAGTCGCCGATGCTGCACCTGGATCTGTACAACTTCGACTGCCCGGAAGCCCAAGGCAGCCGCTACGTGCTCACCAGTCCCCGCTCCCTTGAAGCCTGCGCTCGATGTGCCGTCAAGCCGGTGGAGCTGCTGACCCGGCCGCTCAACGAGCTGATCAAGGAGGCTCCCGGCAGGTCTATGCGCGTCGCCGCCGGCCTCTATGAGGCCTACGAGATGGATCGGCAGAGGAAGCTGCAGCAGTGCCGGGAGGAAAGGGAGAGGATAATCCGAGAGGAGAAGCGGAGGCTTTTCACGCCTGTCCTGACCGGAAGCCTGCCTTCCTCCCCGGCCTCCAGGGCGGCCTTCAAAAGCACTCTGCCCGATGGGAGCTGCCCTCCGGCCGGCAAGCCCAAAGCGGCTGGAGGGCCCCCACCTCCTCCCCTGAGTGGCCCCAAGACCAAGAAGAGCCACTCCCTGGATTCCCTGCAAAAGAGGAGAGAGGGCTTCTCCACCAAGACCTCCTCCGACTCAGGGGCCTCTTCTTCCTACAGCGGAGACAGTGGCAGGGACAAATGCCTGCCTAGGACTAAGAGCGTGGCCACCATGACCTCCCTGGTGGGTCGCAGTTTCAGCCTGAGCGACCTGAGCCACTCCCCACAAACCACCCAGAAAGTGGAGAGGATTGTCAGGGAAGTGAAGCAGAAGAAAGGCTTCAAGGAGGTGTCTGAGAGGGACCGAAAAATTGCCGCCCTGATGATAGCGAAGCACCAAGAGCAGAGCCTGTGGAAGGAGCAGCAGTACAGCGCCCACCTCCAGTGGGATGTGCAGAGGAGGGTGGCGGAGCGGAGGAGGGAGCAGGAGGAGCGGGAAAAGCAGCTGGCTTTGCTGCAGGGCCACCGGATGTGGGAATCCCGGCTGGAGAAGCGACGTGGCCGGCTGACCCATTCTTGGGAAGAGGCTGCCCAGGTGAAGCAAAGGCAGACCTTGATGGAGGACGAGAAGTGGCGGGAACACGTGGAGAAGCAGGAGCGCGTGAGGAGGGAGAGGCTGGAGAAGGCTGCTCTGGAGGACAAGAAGAGGAAACGCCACCAAGAGCACAACCTGAAAGCTCAGGAAGAAAGCAAGAAAGAAGCCCAGGTGCGAGAGGTGCAGCTGCTGCAAGAAAAGCTCACCTTGGCAGCCCAGAAGAAGCTTATGAAGGAACAGCTGATTCAGAAGGAGAAGAAGCTGCTCAATCAAGCTGACAAGCAGAAACACAAGGCCATTCTCAAGGGACTGGCTAAGCAGGAGACCCAAGAGAGGGCAGTGCTGAGGGCCACCATGGAAGGGAGCCTGAGCAAAGCTCAAGAGAACTATGAGCAGGTCATTGAGAAAAGGAACCAGGAACTGAGAGAGAGAGCCAAACGGGAAGACCTACAGATCCAGAGGGCCAAGCTGACAGCAGAGCGCAAAGACCGGGAACAGAAGGAGCACGTAAGAGCCTTAGCTCAAGCTTCGGAGAGGAAGCTCCAACATGCCACTCAGGTGGCCGAGGAAGTTGTCCAGCAGAAAGCTCGAAAGGTGGTGCAGAACCGGCTGGAGAAGGAGAAGGTGCAGAAAGTAAACAAGAGGAAAGTCGAGGAGTGTGAAGATATCCGCCGGAGGGAGATCCTGTTGTCTATTGAGAAAAAGCTGGAGCGAAGTGAACAGATTTGTAAGGAGAAAAAAAATGTCTTAGAAAATGCAAGGTCTGTGGCTCGGGCCTCATTCCACGTGAGGGAAAAAGTCCGGGAAGAGATGAACATCCGTACCTTTGACAAGATGGCTTTTGAGGCAGAACTGCAGGCCAGCCTCGTTAAAAAATGAATTGTCTTTTTTTATTTGGGATTCAATGGGGATTTCTGTTTTGCTGCCTATTGTCAGAATTGGGAGATTAAAAAAAAACAACAAACCAACACTTTATTATTTTATGGAGCACAAAAACATGGGCATATGCTTCATAGACCTTTTTCAAATGCTCTTGTTATACGTATTCAAAAAAATGCAACTATCTATACAAAGAAAATATGTATCCCTCTGTTGAATAAAATACTGTTTCCATGGAATAAAATCAAGATAGGTACATTTTATATAAGAACTTTCCCCTCCTCAAGGGCCATTTCAGTTCCCTCAAATTCTAATGAAGTATTATCATATTGATATATCTGAGTCTTAATTTGAATGTCACTCTGCAGTAGAACTTTTGGTCTCATATGTGTCCATATTTGAAAAGAGTTTATCTGGTGCACTTTATTTATCCTTGTTGTTGGAAACTCTAGGCCTTGTAACTTTTTAATAACAAAACTGAAATTCTGATTCACAACATGAAAGCATGTGGAAAAACTTGTTCCAATAAAATTGCAAATGTGTAGAAAGTGTCATTTATACAGTCCCTTTCATTAATTATTATTTATTTATGTATTAATCCATTTAATATAGCTGTCCATCTCTCCAAAGAAACTCTGAGTAACAAAGGGGGAAAAAAAACCAAGGTTTTCCATTAAAACCAAATGAAAACAAAATAAGTGAAGATCCAATTAAATTTCCATAATCAATCACATGGACCAATGCCTGAGCTCCATAATATCCTGGCTTCAATAGCTGGGGGAAGACCCAGGTCTTCATGGTCTACATTTCACAAGATTCACAATGCAAAGAGTAAGTCTTGTATTTATTATTATCAGTAGTGATGTATGTGAATAGTTATCCCAACTTACTGGGTCAACTTGAAAACATCTTGTTGCATACAAATGTGCTCCAAGTATAGTGTACTTGGATAATAAGAGGACACTCATTTTTGGATAGAAAATAAGTACAACACTGCAGGGAAAGGTCTATGAAAATCCTATAGATTAATAATATACATTCATCAGCTCAACACTGTATAATTGATTGCACCTGTATGTCAAGGATGTCTCAATTGATGCTAATAACAAAATGTAGTAATATGTCTTGGAATTGGTATGTTTTGTAGTATTCCTGCTCAACAGGCAAGCACAATTTATTACTTGTGGAATATCCTTAATGATGTCTAACCCTATGAGAACTCTTCTATGCAGAAATAAATCACATTTATTCTCTGCTTAGCTGTTAAAATCAGAACATCTCACTATGCAAATGGTGTCTTGTAAGTCGGTGGTTCAGAAGATGTCTATGGAGATTCTCAGTCATCCAGGACATACTTATCCCAAAGATGCCTTTTTTTCACGAGGCAACTGGACTTCCTTGTTTTTCTTTGAAGATGTTTCACTTCTCATCCAAGAAGCTTCTTCAGCTCTGACTGGATGGTGGGGATTGGGTTCAGAAGATGTTTGCTTTAAAAGCTCCAGGGCAGGCCCCATTTTTAAATACGGCAACGATTTAGGCACCAGATGCTGGAAGCGAGGTGAGAATGAACCAGCACTGAAGTATTGGAAAACAGGGCTGGTTGTGTTATCTGGAAGCAAGGTGCTGCTTTCCTGCTGCCAGTGTGAAAATAATCTCCAGCTGCCAGTCCTATTGGCCTCTGTATATGGATATGGGAGGATAAAACAATCTTGTCCTGGATTTAAAGATAAGCATCCTAGTATGGTTTTAAAAATGGCTATTATGAAATGGATAATGTTGCAAGCAAAATTCCTTTAAAAGTTGACAGATGTATCAAAAACCTCTGCCTTTCTGCCCTTCTTAGCAAATGGAATTTTCTGGGTCATGTGGCTATACCGTGAAACTTTATATGCCAGATACACCTTTTGTAAAAAAGGAAGTTTCTTGAATGGTATCTTTGAAATATTTTTATTGTGTTGCTTAAAGGGGATGATAGTCATGATATGGCATTTGATAGTATTCACAGAAAATGTGGGGGTTTCAGAATGTGTAAATTTGCAATTTTGCTGAATGCATTCAAAATATTAATGATCGCAAAAGGCAGATTTACCTGGAGTAGCTTATATCCTGTGACAGTATCTTGAACACCATCAAATAACAACATTTGCTTATTCCAGGTAATTGGGAAGGACTCGTTAGAGGGATTAAAATTCCAAATCCAGTCTAAATATCTGGCTGACTGGTCAATGAGCCATAATGGATAAGGTTTACTGGTTTTAAATTCCTAAACTTGGACCCAAAGTGCATATTACCTGCTGGAAACTGCACTAAGCAATCAAAAATGAATCATGTAAACCAGGGTCCCCAACCCCCAGTGTGTAGACTGGTACTGGGCCCCGGCATGCCAGCAACTGGGCCGCACAAACAAACAAAGCCCCATTCGTGGGATGCAGGCAGCACACAAAACCACGCAATCTCTGGTCCGTGGAAAAATCTTTCTCCATGGAACCGGTCCCTGGTGCCCAAAAGGTTGGGGACCTCTGATGTAAACTACATTGACTAACATAACTTTAATTCAATTTCATTTAATTCAGTTTAAATGCTAAGTCAAATTTACATTTAATTGAAGAGTGGTCCTTAAGTATGCCATTAAAGATCAAGATAAGCCTTATACTGAAAAAGGAAATGTTTCTTAGAACATGAACATTCTAGCTGGTCAGAATATTGCAAGTTCATGGGGATGCATGTACAGTATAAATAAAATCTGGTGGGGCACTTGAAGTCAGACTGTTGTAGAGGTTTCTATTTCAACCTCCTCTTCTCCAGATACTTTGACCTCATTTTCCAAAATACCTAGTCGGTATGAGAAACACAATAGTTGAGAATTGTGAGAGCCGAAGTCTAACATACCCAGAGGGCACCATGCTACAAAAAAAGCATTATTTTATAGAAGAAATTCTGTTACAGGTAGGCAAAATTTCATTCACAACTCTGCATCCATGGAAAGAATTTGTGGGCTTCCCTCATGTGCTTTTTCATCTACCCACAACTAAAACTCATATGTGCGTTTGATATTTTACTTTTGGGACAATCTGACCTCCACCCCCCACCCCCCACCCCCATATGGTTGCCCTTAAACCTGCAGTCTTTAGAAAGGCAGTCAAGACCTGGCTCTTTTCCCAGGTTGTGGGGTCTGGATGAGTGAAGTCCCAGATGGTTGAGCAGCAGTATATTTTAATCTGGTCACCATGTTACAGTTTACTCCAGTGATGGCGAACCTTTTAGAGACCGAGTGCTCAAAAAACGTCCCACCCCCACCCTGCATCCTGCCCCTGCTCTGCCCCCCGCCCTGCCACCTGCCCTCAGGGCCACCCACCACCTCCACGGCCCACTGCAGATCACCCAGGCGGCCCAGCAGCACCATGGCTGCCATGTCCTCCGCCTGCGCCCTACAGCATCATCTGCGTATGACGGGGCGCGAGGGCGGAGTCTTGCCTGGCTGCCATGTCCTTGGTTGTGCTGCTCCAGATGGTCCGCACCCAGGGGCAACTCTCCGGGGGGGCTGCTGGTGAGGAGGGGGCTGCGGGAGGAGGTGGGGCTGGGACAATGGCACGCGTGCCCACAGAGAGGGCTCTGAGTGCCGCCTCTGGCACGCGTGCCATAGGTTTGCCACCACTGGTTTACTCTATTAGTTGTCTTTTAATGGATTTTTTTTTGGGCCTAGGTTTGGTTTATGGTGATTTCACATTGAAACTAAATGGATATTATATTTTTGCTTTGTTTTTTATTGGTTTCCTTTGCTTCTTTGAGTTTAGGACCATTTAATGCCTATTTTAGTGTTATGTACCATGTTTTATCAACTGTTCCCCCCTCCCTCCGAATGGCATTGATGCTGGCAGAATGTAAAATGATTACTAAATTAATCATCCTAGCTGATGTAACCTCCCCCAGAGAGACTTATAAACAGAGCATCCAGATTATTTCTATTCTCTTATTTTGCCATCTGCTTTGTGAAACTATGCAGGACAGTGAAAGTGTAAAGATTTACAATATTGAGGCTTTTCAAAACCTTCTTTATTCCTTGTTAATTTTCCTCTTTTCCTACCTACCATCCATAGTCATTTTGTTTGAGTTGAATAGCCACATTAAACAAAAACCCATATTTTAGGAATATTGTTTAACATCACATTTACATCTTTAACTATTACTGTTCTTTCCAAAATTATATTAACTTACGTGAATTTAACATGAAACCCAAACCAATCTAATAAGAACCATTTAAAGTTAAAGAGCTCCCAAATTTTTTACAAGGCCAGGACAAAATATCTGATATTCAATTTTTTTTGACACCGCCGCACATTACCCACACACAAATACACACTAGTGTTTTTATCCTGCGGCATGAAAAGCAATAATATGCCACAAAAAACCTTTAGGTGATATATCCATCCTTTGGCTTTTCTTCTGAAAATAACAATGATTAGTTCTAATAAGTAATGATATACGACACTCAGAGTCACTTGTTGTGATGGGCAGTTATAGAAATCAAATAAAGAAATAAATATAAATAATTATCTGAAAGGCTATATTTATTTATTTATTTTTAAAAAAGATACCTATAACTGTCTGGTCTGTATCATTTATTCCAGCAGTCTCCAACTTTTTCCAGCTTGGCAGATCGGTGGCAGGGGAGGAGATGGGATGGTTCCGTGTGAGTGGCTGTGCGCACACATATTCACCTGGCACTTGTATGACCAGGGGGTTGGGTACCCCTGATTTATTCATTTAAACTGATACATCTTTCACCCAAAGAACTAAAAGGTAGTATTTGCTAATAGGCCCCCCCCTCCCCCACACCATCTATGAACGATGCCTATGGAGCTTCTCAGTTATCCAGGTCATAATTGTCTCAAAGATGCTTTTTCACGAGGCAACTGACTTGTTTTTCTTTGTTTCACGTCTCATCCAAGAAGCTTCTTCAGCTCTGACTAGATTGTGGGGAATAGCAGGATTTATACTCCTTGCAGACAGCTGGTCATTTGCATTCTTTTAGCAAATCGTTGAGGCCACCTGTTGTCAGGGTCACCTGAGTAGTGCAAATATGGAGCCTTCTTGGAAAAGACTGTGTTACAGACTGGAGATAGATGATGTCGTATCTCTCCCCCTCTGCTGAGAGAGGGCTGTTCAATTTTGACATAGATGGCCTCTTTGACCCCTCTTTCAAACCAGCGGTCTTCTCTGCCCAGAATGTGGACTTTGCTGTCTTTAAAAGAGTAGACTTTGTCTTTCAAATGCTGATGGCCTGCTGAATCTTGTCCTGATGGGTTTGTTCTCCTATGTTGTGCCATGCATTTATGAACAAAACCACCACAACAAAACAACTACTTCATAAACACATGGCACAAGATAGGAGACCAAACTCATCAGGACAAGGTTCAGCAGGCCATCAGCATTTGAAAGACAAAGTCCACTCTTTTGAAGACAGCAAAGTCCACATTCTGGACAGAGAGGACTGCTGGTTTGAATGAGGGGTCAAAGAGGCCATCTACATCAAAATTGAACAGCCCTCTCTCAACAGAGGAGGAGGGATACGACATCATCTATCTCTCTACAACACAGTCCTTTCAGCAGTTCCGGAAGGCTCCACACCCATTTGCACTACTCAGGTGACCCTGATAACATAGATAAGCCTCCAGGTGGCCTCAACGATTTGCTAAAAGAATGCAAATGACCAGCTGTCTGCAAAGAGTATAAATCCTGCCATTCCCCGCAATCCAGTTAGAGCTGAAGACGTTTCTTGGATAAGAAGTGAAACGTCTTCAAAGAAAAACAAGTAAGTCCAGTTGCCTTGTGAAAAAGCATCTTTGGGACATCTATGAATGATATTGTTTTATTTGTTTCATTTTGAATTTCTTGTATCTTTATAGAGCATTTTTTTTAGGTTTCATATACAGTACTTTGTGCATATATTCATTACCACAGCAGCAGCAAATATCCTTTGTGATGGATGTTTTGCAATTGCAGAGAAAGGAAATATAACAAACTCAATATAGTACAGTAACTCTTCAAGCATTCATTGTGTAGCTGCACAAAGCAGGTGGTGAAATGAATATGAAAATAATCTGGATGCTCCATTTAGAAGTCTCTGGGGGGCCAACAAACATCAATTAGAATGTTTAATGCATTTATTATTTTATATTCTATCAGCATTAAAGCCATGTTGGGAGAAGAGTTTATACAAAATTAATACTTAATATTAAAGTATGGGTTGATGCTATAAGGTCCTTCAGATATTGCTGATCTCTAATTCCCAGGATCCCTCATTATAAAAAGCTTTCAAAGGACCATGAATCCTTTCCACCTTCTGCATCTTGCTGGTACTTGCAACAACAGTTAATGTTATGTAATTTTTGTTTAGATCAGAATGTCAATTTAATAGAAGTAACTAAAAATGTGTCTCATTATGCTTGCTAAAGTGTGAATGCATTGAACTGCAATAGGCATTCTATCATGCTTTCTTTGGTGCAATAAGGGAGTTATTGACCAAGGTCAGAGGCCCCCAAAACACAAAGCTTAGCCATTCTCATTAAAATTATACTTGAGCACACACACACACACACACACACACACACACACACACACACACAAAATATCTCTTTTTGATAAACAGGACATGCTAATCCAAAGAAGACACTGGAAGTTTCATTTCCCATCTAGGAAGCTTCTATGGCTTAGAAAGATAAAGCACAGGTAAGAAAGGCAAAAAGAAGTGAAATAACATGTGAAAATTATCTTTAGCTGGATGAAATATAGGTTATAATGTGCTTCCAACAGAAGAGAGTATATGTAGTTCAGATCTGGACTGAAGTGTCCTTGGTAGTCTCTGAGTTTGGTTGTTTGCTTGCAGATGTTTCATCAGCCAACCAGGTAATGTTAGGAGTTCAAGTGAATATGGTATTCACTGCTATTCTTAAGGATGTACAGTGTTTCATGGGCCAACTCATATCCTCAAAATTAAAACACCCTGTTTGGATTTTAAATAGGGTAGACTGTCGCCAAAAGATATAATGACAAAGCCAGTAAGATTTTGAGGGTATCAGGCAAGTGTTTTGGGTTGGTAGGAAACTTTCTTAAGAGATATGACTAAAGATACAGAAAACATTACTTCATTTGCAGCTTAGTTATACTGTAAAGCAAATCTTCTCTGACAGATAATACAGATCCAACAGAAGAGAATATCTGGGTTGAACTGTGATATCCTTGGTGTTCTCTCAAGCTTGGTAGTTTGCTTCCAGACATTTCCTCACCCAGCTATGTAACATTATCAGTGCAAATAAGCATCATGATGAGCACTGATGATTTCACCTAGTCAGGTAATGAAACATTTGCAAACAAACAACCAAGCTCAGGGAAGCACCAACTACTCTACAGATATTAGAGTCTTGCACTATCACACATTGAGAGGCTAAAGTTCTGAAAGGGAGCTTAGTGGGCTAATTATTTAATGCCCTATGTTCCCATAAAACAGGGTTTGTACCAGTCTTACTTCTTACAAACCCCTTATAACCAGTAGCACGAGTGTGTGATACGTCCTCAAATGGCAATAGGAAAAGAAATACATCTTGCTCAAACAGAAGCAAACATGCTGCCATCACACTTAAGGTCCATTCTGGAGAAGTTGGGTAGGGAAAGGGGTGAACCAAGAGCAAATGCTGCTCTTTTGTCCTGCTTGAATTTATTGTCCCTTTGGGTCCCACAAAGGCTTCTGAGAGCAGCTGTTCTGCACCACTTTCAAATAGTCTGGCATGGTAATAAAGAAGAACAGATGGTGCGACTGCCTGGGCCTGGAGCATCAGTGATAATAGCTTCCCCCCCATCTAGAGATCTCCAGATGCATGGGCTTGTAGCTGCCATCAGGCTATGCTGGGAGTTGTGATCTATAATATGATTGGGTTAGGTTTAGAGTTGTCTATGTGAAAGTAAACATTATGGTGTACAGACCGTGGTTAATCTTGTGCTTTAGCATTGTGAGTGACCGAGACCACTGTGGCTAGTTTAAATAGAGTGGTTAAAACAAACAAAAGCTTTGAAACAATATGTGGATGCAGAACATGTACTGTGCAGCATATTGCCCTGTGCTGTTCTTCTATTTCTCTCCTTTGGAAAAAGTCACTCTGTACCTTCCAAACAAATAGCTATTTTTTATCCAAAAGTAAATTACACTGCTATTTGGTTCCAGTCATGCACTTATTTATGTAATAAATCAAATGTATAGGCTTCCCAACTCAGTGATTCTGGGTAGTACGCAAAAACAGACCATGCAACACAAACAGAAAAAGATGATAATCCAGAGATTAAAATATCAACACATGAAGCTTTCCTGCTTAGCTTTTCAAAAGCTTGATGCCTTTATGGTAAGGCTGTTGGCATTGTTGCTATAGTAACCCAAGATTTATCCCTTTGATCCAAATGTATTCATCCAATTCTTGTTAGCTCTGCCCCTCCCAATTGTCTTTCATTGTGTTGTAAATCAAATTCCCTCTAGCACAAAAACCCTCAATGGTTGTTCAATTTTTGATCTTTTACTGCTATTTAATGTTTCCTTACAGGAAAACAGGTAACCGTTTCCTTATAATTTAGATGTGAAAATATAACATAGACAAAAGCTGTTGGTTTGTACAGAACAGAATATTTAAAAAAAATCATTTTAAAACCTCAGGCAGTTCATGGAAATCTTCCTTGGAATAATAAGGATCTTGCCCTTAGCTTAACTGGGCAGCTTTGTCTTTGAAATTTATTCTCTGGTACTGCTGTGCCATCTAACACAGCTCAATTTCTATTTTCACTTACTGATATAAAATGTAGAAATATCACTTTCCTGTAAGCTGTCCTTAAACAATGCAAAACCAGAGCATGATTTACTTTTTTATAAAAAGACAAAAAAATATCCAAATTAAAAGAAAAAGAAGTAATATTCTTTAGGTCTGCAGGTGTTCAACAGCAACATTTTAATTTAAATTATATATTTTTCCATTAGACTTCATAGCTAACCTATCAATATGATAGCTATACATGTTTACGTTTCAAACACTGATGCAGAAAAAGAGGAGGTTAATAAGTTTCATTGTCAAGTTCAAACTGACGATCGACTGAGCTTTCAAGCACGATATGCTGTTTGTGGTTGTAGACTGGAAAGCCAAAGTTGAAAATTGTAAGGAGAAAGTATAGTTGGATGATATGGTCTAGGACAGTGATGGTGAACCTTTTAGAGATTGAGTGCCCAAACTGCAACCCAAAACCCACTTATGTATCGTCGGGTGCTGGGTGGGTGTGGCCCATTGGATGGGCGTGGTTTCGGTGGTAACAGAAGACTGGGTGGGACTAAAAAGTTCAATCAATCAATTCCAACTTTGCGAGATCTTTTTTTTCGTGAGAAGTTGAAATTGATTGATTGATTGAATCTTTTTTTTTTTGCACACAGCAGCGGAGGCCTAAAGCTAAAAGGTTTTATAAAACCCAGCTGAAGACCTAGGACTGGGGCGATGGCCGCGTGCCCACAGAGAGGGCTCTGAGTGCCACCTGTGGTATGTGTGCCATAGGTTCGCCACCACGGGTCTAGGAAATAGAAATGCAACAGAAAAATTACTTATAAGTTTACCACTCCAATTTTTATTTCATTGTTATCACTGTCTTAACCAAAATGATACATACATGAACATCGTCAGATTGAGTACACAGAAATCAATTTGATGTAAAAAGGAGAATAAGAGACCAAGTTTTGGACTGTCACTTTAAGAGTAAATTGCAAATTGATAATGCAGAAATAATTGTCTTGAAGGAAATTCTCATTAGAATCCAGAGGAAAAGAAAAATATATGCTTTCCTGACAGATATTTTTAAAAAAGAAAAGGATTCCTTTTTGTTGGGATAAATTGGAAGAGGTGATCTTCACCTACCAAGAAAGAAGATTTAGACTGAATTCCCTAGAAAAAGTGAAGGAGAAGCTGGACAAGATTTGGATCCATCATCTTCTTAAAATAAAAAGAAAAGTGGAATATAAATACTTAACATGGAACATTAATAGGTCAACAACTATCTATGTTGACTGTTCAGGAAGTGGAAATAGAATTGAATAAAATGAAGGCATTTTGAATTTGCCAATAAACCAGAAAGATGGTTGGCATATATAGTAAGAAAAGAAAGAGAAAAAATGATATTGGTAAAATCCAGGAGGTCAAGACAATATTGATACATGATGACCCTTAAAAGTTCATTCTATAATTTCTATTCAAATTTCTAAAGAAAAAAGATATGGATCTACAAAAAAAAGATGAATATCCTTTAAAGTAACAACTATCAAAGCTTTCACAGGGGAAAAAACAACTTATGAATGATTCAGTAACTACTTTTGAAATATCAGATGCCATTAAAAAGATGAAAATAGGCAAGACCCCAGGCCCAGACAGACTTTCAATATTATAAATGCTTTCAAGACCACCTGCTACAACCATTGAAAGAGGTAATAAATTCTATACAGGTAGTCCTCAACTTACGTCCACAATTGAGCCCAAAATTTCTGTTGCTAAGTGAACCATTTGTTAAGTGAGTTTTACCCCATGTTACGACTTTTCTTGTCACAGTTGTCAAGTGACTCACTGCAGTTGGTAAATTAGTAACATGGCTGTTAAGTGAATCTGGCTTTTGTTAAAGGAGTTTTGCCTCATTTTACGACCTTTCTTGTCATAGCTGCTAAGTGAATTACTGCAGTTATTTGTAACACAGTTGTTACATGAATATGGCTTCACCATTAACTTTGCTTGTCAGAAGGTCGCAAAAGGTGATCCCATGACCCCTGGATTCTGCAACCGTCATAAATATGAATCAGTTGCCAAGCATCTGAATTTTGTTCATGTGACCATGGAGATGCTGCAATGGTCATAAGTCTGAAAAATGGTCATAAGCCACTTTTTTCAGGGATGTATCTTTGAACGGACACTAAATGAACTGTTGTAAGTCAAGGACTACAGGGATCTAAAATGCCTCAATCATGAAGGGATGCTAATATTGCCCGGCTTCCAAAGAAAGGTCAAGATGGTTCATAGATAAAGAACTGTAAAGTGGTTTCCTAAATAAATAATTATTATAACCTTTTAATGACAATATTGAAGAAGATTGTGAAGAAATCAGTTTCATTACATCATTGGTACAAAGAGGTGAAAAAACTCATTTATTCCAGGTCTGAGGCTTACTATGGAACGGATCACAAAGTACTCATGTGCAAGTTCCAAGTCACGCTAAAGCAGCCAATCAGTTTCCACAATATGATCTTGAACATATTGTCACCATTTTTTGAACAAATATAGGAACTGTTTCGAAATCCTGAACCTCATTCATAAGCAACCAGAGGAACTGTTGAATGAAATAAAAACAACGATGAATGTGAAAAAAAACCTTATAAGACTAAGAAACAGAAGAAACTGAACAGGATATCAGAACAAAGAAGAAAAGAGAAACCAAGGCTTAGAAAGACAAAGATCTCAGGAAGGATATTAACAACAAATTTCAGAGAACTGTTAGAAGAAACAAGAAACAGTATTTTAACAATATCTGTAAAGAAATCAAAAATGGGAACAGACTCAGAGAAACAAAGTGAGTCTTCCAAAGATCTCCAACTCAGAAGAATGCTCCAACTTTAAATTGGTATGCTAAAGAATACCAATAGACAGATAGTAACTTATTTAAAGAAGATCAAATGACAATAAAAGGAATATATTGAAATTCTGTATAACAGAGGTGTCAGCATGCAAGATACCTTAAAAGATATACCATATTAGTTATAGTAGATGAAGTTAGATCAACATTCTGAGCATCACCATTGTGGAAGCTACAGGAACTGATGGAATATCTACAGAAATATGGTAAGCAATAGAATAAAAATCAGAAATAAGATTTGATTTTTCCTCCTGTTTAGGCTACCTAGTCAGATGATTTAGAAAGATACTTTCATCAATTCACAAATACATGGGGATTTTTTTGGAGAAGACACCTCTTTTTTACCATTCCCCTTTCCCCCATCATTCATTTTTCCATTTACGGCTGTCTAGCAAGTGTAATGGGATTAATTATCTGCAGCTCTGTTTTCTATATAACTCTTTGTGTTCTTCTTGGTCTTGAACAGATTTTTGTAAGAGTCTCACCTATCACAGTGCCTTTCCTTTCATTCTTGATCTGAGTGGGAGGGAAAAATCAAATCTAAAGTTTATTTCACCTTTGAGCTACATTAAACTAGCAAAATTCTTCCTCAGTTCTTACAGTTCTGTGACTAAATCTGTCCACCAGTGAATCAGGTCCCAGTAGAGATAGCTTTAGTTCACAGTTCTCAAAGATATTTTGAATTTTCCTCTCCTGCTTTGTTCCTGCCCGTTGTGCCTCTTTACATTTCCATTTGAAACTGCGCACAGTACAGTCTCTCCCTGTGGCAGGAACACTGCCAAGGTACTTGAGCAAGCACAATAGAGCAGAGCTTCATGACTGTTAATTTTGTTCAGCCTTGAATCCCGGTCCTCAGGGCAGCTTCATTTCTTTTCTAACTATTCTTCTGTAACAGTGACTGGGGGAGCCAGGTGGTTCCTCATGTCCTAAAATGTTGCTTCTAATATTAATGCAGTGTGTTTACATAACCAACGGTTTGGAGGTTGCTGAACTTCAAGTCCCACCAACCCCAGCCAGCATTGTCCATAAGGGATTCTAGCATAGTATTTGAGTAAGAATTGGAAAGCCGGGGGTTACTTATTTGAGATTTAGAAGAAAAGCAGTGAAAGCTTTTTTCCTTGTTCTATAGAGCAGGGCTTTTCAACCAGTGGTACGGGTACCACCTGTGGTACATTGGCACCTGGCAGGTGGTACGCGACCATCCTAGAAAAGTGGTAGCGGGGGAGGGGAATGAGCTGAACCAGTGGCAGCACCGCACAAGCCTGAGCGAGAGACGGCTGGAGCTGCAGGGCTGTCAGGGCTCAGCGGAAGCGCCAGGATCAGCACCAGGCTCCAGCTGGAGCTCGGCGCTGATCCTGGCGCTTCTGCTAAGCCCAGAAGGAGCACCGATCAGCTGGAATGTTGCAGCCCCTCCAGGGTCTTGTGATTTACATTCAGATGCTTGGCAACTGATTCCTATTTATGACGATCACAGTGTCCCAGGGTCATGTGAAGTGACCAAAACCTGCTGCAACCACCCAGCAGATGGGGGGAATAAAAACCAAACACCCCCCCCCCCACTGCCAATCCTCAACAGAAATGCTCACAACAATGAAAACCTCGGACAGGAAGAAGAGAGCCGCCGGGTGGGCAGGCAGATGTCTTGCTCGGCTGTGGCTTGGGGGGCACCTTTTCAGTGCCATTGTAACTTCGAACAGTCACTAAGCAAACTGTTGTAAGCCGAGGACTACCTGTACTTTATCACTTTTTTCCTTTTTTTTGGTCATCAAGTTTTTGACACCTTGCTAGGCGCCTGGTGGTACTCGGATGTTGCCATATCCTAAAAGTGTTACAATGGGTGAAAAGGTTGAAAAGCCCTGCTATAGAGTCATGAATCTTTTCTAGTTCAGAGACTTTTGCTATACTGTGCTTGAGGGGTTGTGATCTCGGAATACATGAATAAATGAGGCTCTCTTATCAGACTTAGTGAATCAGATAATTAGGTACTTCTTATTCATGGCTGGGTTCACACATTATGCTAAGCCAAACCCAAGCCACATTATGTGTGATTAGCACACATGTGGGGAACCCAATTAGTATTATCTTGCTCTCAACAGGTTTCCCATCTTGCTTTGTTCCACTATCCCAAACTCTTAAAGGAAGAAGCTCTAATTGAACTTGGCTTTTGTAAATGCAAAGCATCAGTTTTGCTAGCAGGCAATATAAGTAGTGCATTCCCTATAACTGAGGACTGATTGGAGTCAATGTGAAACGGAGACTCAACATGGTTACATGGTTTCTCATTATTGAAGATCATCCGAAAATGGTGCAGAAAGATGCTTAACCCACAACTCCCATACTTGATGTATCTCTGATATCAGGATGCTAATAGGACAATAGTTGAAAATGTTGGGAAGCGTAAATAATAATAATAATAATAATAATAATAATAATAATAATAATAATAATAATAATAATAATAATAATAATAATAATAATAATAATAATAATAAAGTTGGAAGGGACGTTGGAGGTCATCTAGTCCAACCCCCTGCTCAGGCAGGAACCCTACACCATTTCAGACAAATGGCTGTCCAGTCTCTTCCTAAAAACTTCCAGTGTTGGAGCATTCACCACTTCTGGAGGCAGGTTGTTCCATTGGTTAATTGTTCTAACTGTCAGGAAGTTTCTCCTTAGTTCTAAGTTGCTTCTCTCCTTGATCAGTTTCCATCCGTTGCTTCTCGTCCTGCCTTCAGGCGCCTTGGAGAGTAGCTTGACTTTATTTATTATATTTTCAAAACCAAGACTTTGACTTTAGTTTTTCCAAAGAGTAATGCATTGTCATGTTTGACATGTTATCTTGCAATCAAAATCCAATGGAGTGTATAAATACCCTGTGCCAATCATCTCAGATATGTGTTCATCAAAATAATAGCATATTATCAGACTTTCAGTTTGTCTATTACAGACATGCCTTTAGGAAACAATCCTTGATGGAAATACTGAATGAGAAAAAAATAATTCACAATATTTGGTTTCTCTTTAGATCATATAAATCTTCCCCCCCTTTTTACAATGCAATGTTTGAAAAAATAATGGAAAATTGAGAGGCAACGGCAAACTGATGTTGACTAATTTTGTGAAAATTAAGTGTGTAGAAGAAGAGAAATGGTGGGCTATTTACTTGTACCAATTGGAGTGCTATATGAGATTCATTCTAGTTCTTGACATTACTGTTAGATTATTTGGTTATGTAACTAGCACAGATTTAATCTCTTATAGAGATGTACTCAGGGCATACTTAGTTACATAATGCTGCATAGGGAGAACCTACATAACTACATAGCTATGCCCTGAGTACATCTCTGTTAAATTGATATTAAATAATTCCATGTTACTCGTTATTTAAAGCTGCAATGGAGTTGTCAATTTCTTTCAGCCACAAATGTTAAGAATGGAAATGCCGCTACTCAGGTCTATATATATATGAATGCTTGGTTTTTTTATCTGTTCTCTAGGCCAGGGGTAGTCAACCTTGGCTCTTTTATGACTCGTGGACTTCAATTCCCAGAATTCCTGAGCCAGCTTAGCTGGCTCGGGAATTCTGGAAGTTGAAGTCCATGAGTCATAAAAGAGCCAAGGTTGACTACCCCTGCTCTAGGCGATTGATAGGCTGAAATGAGAACTAAAACAATTGTAGAAAGAATCTAAACCTAAGAAGTGTCTGATGTAGCCTGAAAATTAAATGCGAGGAAAATCTCCCAAATGATCATAGTGCTGTTCATATTTTACAGGCCAACTCCAATCATAATTCATCATCCATTTGGACTGTGTTATCGGCGGGTTTTCTCACATGTTTCCCCTCCTTATAAAGTAATCTATTCCATCTTCCACTGATTAATTATGTAATCTATTTGGGGATTCCAGGGTTTAGTCTGAAATGTCCAGATATGCACCGTGGGGATTCTATAACTATATTTCTGTTTGATCGTGTGTGTGGTCACATAAGAAACTCTTGATACGATCATCGCATACAATTGGAGGGGCAATGGAATTCAGTGTTAGATGCAAAATAATACCAGACAGACAGGTTTTTTTTTTTTCATATCCACCGTTGTATTCTTTGTCATAAGCAATTATTTTGAACCTCATCACTACATTCACAGAGCATTGGCTTACAAAAGTGCTATTTCTGAGCATTTCATCAAAGCAGTTGCAAATCATAAAGGAAGTCAAAACTACAGTAACGTAAGAGGGAAGGGAGAAGTGTCTAAAGACACCCAAGCTTATCTAAATATTCCAAATCATGGTTTGATAATCAGTCTAAATGAGTCTTTTAACTGAGGTGTTCAGATGAAATGCTAAATTCTGCAGGGACTTTAGCACAGAGAAAGGCAATGCAAGGCTGAAAAAACTATACACATTTCGATGAGTGCACTACAACTTCACAACTCCTTGCTCATCCTATTTGATGGCTCACCAACAGTCCTCTCTTAGGATGTCAGAAGCCTTTACTAATTTTTTTGGGTCATCCTTAAAGAAGCTTCAGCTATCAATAGCAATAGTAGCATTGCTCAGCTGTCTCAAGAAATATACTTATCTGCCTTCCCGGTACAGACACCTAAATCATTTTATAAAATATAGTATTATATAACACCAGCTACACCCGTAAAAATTTCTTTAGTAACCTATTGGACAGATCTAAGATGAAAGCAAAAGAAAAGCACTTCCTCTGCTGACTTCTTATCCATTTTTGATGGGAAAGAAAAGCTTGTTATTAATTAGTTAACAGCTAGAATCTATGCATTATTATTGGGTTCCACTAGAGGGAGCAAATGTTCCTTGGTTACATTTGACTTAGCTTTCCTCTATGTTCCTATGCTAACTACTAACAGAAATTCTGGGAAACTTCAGTATTCTTGTCTTTTTTTCACAGGATTCTCTATCCTTACACCTAGTTAGGTTTCTTCTGTTTAGAAAAAAAAAGGCTAATGGAAAGTGGGAGATCCTTTTAAGGGACTGCCCTTTATTACATCAAAGGAAGGGAATATCTATCCAGGTTTTTTAGGCTAATATAAGGAATGATTAGTGGCTACTTCAACTTGCTGTTGTCAACAGATCAATTTAACAGCCAGTGTGTGATCTGAGTTCAGCAGTTTGTTTGTTTGCGTGTAATGAAGGAAAGGCCCACAGGGAGTAGCAGTCAGAGTTTAGGCACGAAATAAAAAAGTTGCACCCCGGTTTCCCAAAAGCAGTTCTGGGAAAGCTACATAGTTATACTATTATGTTAAATACAGTAGTTCCAAAATATAATGTAGTCTTGGTTTGTGCAATACATTTGAACAGATCAGTTAAAGATTGAGTAATCTGTCTGTTTCCAGCTTTGGCTCATATTCTAAACATTCTAAAGTACCCAATGGTACTTCATCATAACCAGAGCAACTTGTGAGAGCTGAACCTGGAATAAAATACAGTAAAGAATTTAAGATTAATCTCCATTTTGGCATTCGCAAAGAGAGAGATACCAAGAGAGAAATCTAGAGCAGGGCTTTTCAACCAGTGGTACGGGTACCACCTGTGGTATATTGGCACCTGGCAGGTGGTACGCGACTATCCTAGAAAAGTGGTAGCAGGGGAGGGGAATGAGATGAACCGGTGGCAGCACCGCACAAGCCTGAGTGAGAGATGGCTGGAACTGCAGAGCTGTCAGGGCTCAGCGGAAGTGCCAGGATCAGCACCAAGCTCCAGCCGGAGCTCAGCACTGATCCTAGCGCTTCTGTTGAGCCCAGAAGAAGTGCCAATCAGCTGGAATGTTGCAGCATCTCCAGGGTCTTGTGATTTACATTCAGATGCTTGGCAACTGATTCATATTTATGAAGGTCACAGTGTCCCAGGGTCATGTGAAGTGACCAAAACCTGCTGCAACCACCCAGGAGACGGGGGGAATAAAAACCAAACACCCCCCCACCCCACCCCCACTGCCAATCCTCAAGAGAAATGCTCACAACAGTGGAAACCTTGGATAGGAGGAAGAGTGCGGCCGGGCGGGCAGGCAGGTGTCTTGCTCGGCTGTGGCTTGGGGGGCACTTTTTTCAGTGCCATTGTAACTTCGAACAGTCATTAAGCGAACTGTTGTAAGTCGAGGACTACCTGTACTTTATCTCTTTTTTCCTCTCTTTTTTGGGGTCAAGTTTTTGACACCTTGCTAGGCGACTGGTGGTACTCGGATATTGCCATATCCTAAAAGTGGTACAATGGGTGAAAAGGTTGAAAAGCCCTGATCTAGAGCAGCCTAACAAGCTTATTTATGCACCTTCTTTTTATGGATGTTTCTTTTCAGCCCTTCCAGATTCACAGCATCTGTGACTTAGATACAGAAAAAGAATTTGTGGGTGGGTGAGGAACTAAGCTGCTTCTTTATCTGCCCATGATGATTCTGACCCTAGCCAGGACCCTAGAATTATTTTAAACGGTAACAGTTGGGGACTGTTATTGACAAAAGAAACTGGGACACCAGCAGAAATGGCTGTTCCCCATTTAATCAAGGCAGCCCTGATTTTTCTCCAAATGTCCATCCGCCAACAGATCAGTAGATAATTTTCTTACCTGGAAGTAGCACAACTAGCTATGTGGGAGTATTATTAACCTGCTTTTCTCCTGTTCTGCTCTGTTTTCCACTCTACTCTCCATTCTCAAATCAAATCACCTCAGAAGCTCCGCTACACCACATCATCTTTTGTTGACATTGCTCTTGATGCTGAATTTTCCAAGAAATATCTAGGACAGTCCTTAGGGATTATGTTATGAAACATGTCGGAGAAGCAGGGGGTTCACAAGCATCTAAGCAACCCAGAAACAGACATGTTCTCTCCATGAGAAGGGAAGAGTCAGAAATAAAGGTGATTTCCTGGAGTTGACAGCTGCCAGATTGTAGCAGATGCTATGCAAGTATTAGAAAAGAGATCCCCAAAAGCAAATATGGGGTATTCTTTACTTATGATATGCATTATATTTGCCAATAGATACCATAAAGAGATAAATCATTAATTCTTATCAGACAATTTTCTGCCCTAGAAATTTTCTTCTACACAGAGGAAATGGGGAGCATAGCATAATATGTTAGAAGCATGATGATTTAGCCACCAAATTATCGTGAATACAGAAAACTGTTCAATAATTGGCTTTCTGAGTATTTGGAGAACTGCCCGCACATAAAGCAAAAATAATTTTAACCATCATTGGCCTCCAATGAGAAATTTGAAAAAAGCAAATTGTAGTATCTTTCCCTTTATAGATTATTTACTCCTTAGGCTTATCACCTGATGTACTTGTTTCATGTACTGTAGGTATTTCTCCTTGTATTAAAGGACTGTCTGGATCTTGATAAAGGAAGTTGAGAGGAAAGCAGAGTGAGTTAATATGACAGGAACGGACAGCCAAGGAGTTACAGCAAACTATATGGAACCCTCTTATTGACAATAATGGTCCAGCCATGAAACTCTACCAAGAAAAGTGTTCCATTCACTTCCTCATGACATTCTACTGCTATCATACTTCTGCATTCTAGACAAATCAATTTGGCTTTTGCTGAATGAAATGACAAGCTGAGTCTAGAACTGACAATAGGGTGGGCGAGCTTCATTTTTTGTTGACCAAGGAAGAATCCTGATGCGACTCCATGATTTGATAGATGGTTTCCCGGAAGTGATGGTCCTGGCTTAGCATCTTGGCAGCTTGCTTCAGCTCTTCTATGTTTTCTGCTTCTGAGTACATGAATGTTTGTGATTGCCGCACTGAAAACAAGAACAGTATGTAACACTAGGAAACTTTACTTATTTGTAATCCTAACAATGGCAAAAGAAAGACTTGTGGCATCAAGATGCATTCATCTTTCCTCTTATTTATGTTTTGTGATTGATGGACATTTTGCACTATGGAAAACAGCAGGGTAGGTTGTGAAAATCAGGCTTGGGAATTAGAAAAGGCCAGTATTGTGGGAACAAAGGGTAAAATGGGGGTTATCAAACAGTTTAAGTAAGTAATCAATAGGGAAATAAGATGGCAGTCAACAAAAACACTGATTAATATACATAATGGCACTATCACAATATACCAAGTGTGCCTTTCACAATTAGATATCCTTTAGATGTGTTGGATTATAACTCAGAATTTCTAGCAGCTATGCAAGCTGTAGCTATCTATGGTATTGATTTTGCCCCCAGAGATCAGTGTCATATTAAACCAATAAAGTACAGTCATAAATTTAGAGCTTTAATTAATGTGGAGAAACTTGTCAATCAATGGGTGACTTTTTCCTACTTCAAGGTTATCATTATGGAATCAAAGGTGATCTCGGTTTTTGCACCAAAGTGGCTAAAATTATGTCCTTTTTACAAGATAATAAAAAGTCCCATACCCTGAATTATCTATAAACTATAAAAGAACAGGGACAAGTAGTACTTACAACTATTCCATGAATTGCTGCATCTGCTACGACGAAATCGGCAGCTTTTTATCCTGCGAGTGGCAGCCTTGTGAAGGTACACAGAATTTTTCATAATGACTGGCATCTTGGCTTCTAATTCAGCATTCCGGATACATTCTTCAAAGAATTCTACAGGATGATCAGAGACAGGGGGAATTGAATAAATCTTAGCCTTGGACCAGAGGTCCCCAATCTTTTGGGCACCAGGGACTGGTTCCGTGGAGAGAGGTTTTTCCATAGACTGGAGGGGGCGTGGTTTCATGTACTGCCTGCATCCCGCGGATGGGGCTTTGTTTGTCTGTGTGGCTCAGTTTCTGACATGCTGCGGTCCGGTGCCAGTCCACAGACCGGGGGTTGGAGACTCTTGCCTTAGACCACTGTTCCTCAACCTAGCATTCCACACTTCCATGACCTCCTAGAATTGAAGTAAACGTTTATGGGATTTCAAGACCACCTTATTTAGAGGACCTCAAGTTATGAATGGTCCATACAACATTTTGAAGATGAAGGTATAGAAATTAGCCTATGTCTTAAAATTTCAATTCTGACATTTCTATAGTTTGCTTTTTAATTTGACTATGCAAAATATTTTAGCATTATCCCTTCTCCTTCGAGACAATTTAAGGCAAAATTATTAAGTGTTGCTACAGCTTTATATTCTATGATATTTTATTTATTTAAAAATCATGCTAACAACAAATGCTCGGGGGAGGGATAAATGAAGCATTTTTGACAGCTTTTCTGATCTAAAGCTTGCTTACTGCTTGTTAACTGCCTCTTACAAGGTTTCTGGGATGTGATCTCTACTGCAGAAAAATAAGCTATTTCAGTTTTATTCTAATCTTGTGCTCATTTTACTCTCTCAAAATAATTTGGGTAGTGATGGAAGAGCATTTAAAGCTCTGTTGATTTTGAACTATTGTGTGCCATCAAGTTGGTGTCAGCTCTTATCAAGCACATAGATAGATTTTTCTCCAGGGTGATCTGTCTCCATCTGGTCCTTCTGTAACTGATGAGTGCACCACTGAAAACCCAAAGGACCACGCTGGGGAAAGGTTGCCCTGGAGAAAATCTATATAGTCGCTAAGGTTCTTGATGGCACATAATCAAATAATTCAAGGATTAGTGTAATTCAGAAGTTATCCAGAACTTACAGAAGTGTGATAATCACTTCATAATTAAGCACACAGGAAATGTTTGCTGTTGTATTTCTACTATGTGTTGATAGAAAATTATTGTTAAATAAAGTTTTATTTTTTTTCATAATTGGTCCTGTCAGTAAATGTTACATAATATGTAATACCACTCCTACTTAAGATGCCATATTGTCAGAAAACAAACAAACAATGGATTGGAGAAGTGATACCATCAAGAGAAGAATGTTATCATTTTTGGGTGTTGGCAGCCAGTTTCTAAAATATAATTGTCCCCCAAATAATATCCCCCAAGAAGAAATTATGCTATTTCTGATTAGATAAAACATTTTCATCACACTAAGAATGCAAAGTCAGGCAAATAAAAATGATTCTTGGGGGCAAATCATACACGGTATTGATTTTATATCTTGACACCAATAAAAGGTTGAATTTCCCATTCCTGCCTGCTTCAATTCTAATCACACACATTGGACAATGTGATCAACAGCTGCTGCTTGACTTTTGAAAAGATAAGGTCCCCTTCAATTTCACTGTTGGTGAAATTATGGACACCGTTATATAGTTTCCTTAGGAGCAACGGGGAAGTGGTTTGCCAACGTTTTCTTCTGGAATGAACTATAGTTTAGTCTAGTGTTTCTGAATCTCAGCAACTTTTAACATGTGTGGACTTCAACTCCCAGAATTCTTCAGTCAACATGCCGGGGAAAAGGATGCTGGAAGTTGAAGTCCACACATCTTAAAGTTGTTGAGAATCACTGGTCTAGTCCAGGGGTAGGCAACCTTGGTTCTTTTATGACTCGTGGACTTCAACTCCCAGAATTCCTGAGCCAGCCATGCTAGCTCAGGAATTCTGGGAGTTGAAGTCCACGAGTCATAAAAGAGCCAAGGTTGCCTACCCCTGTTCTAGTCTACAGCCCTGGGATTTCCTTGTGGGTCTATGATTTAAGTACTGTTTGCTTAGCTTCTCAACCCAGCTACCACCAGCTGAGGTTGCATCTTAAAAAAATAGCAGGGAGATTAAATACAAAGGTACATTTCATGCTGTTTTAGTTTGACCCTCCTTCAGGAAGTTCACCCATGATTATTTTTTTTTCTCCTAGACTTCGTTAGCTTATATTTTTAGAGTGCCAGAAGTGCTACTGCAACACTCATGAGGACTGTTAAACAGGTTCACAGCTCACAGTATGCAAGGATTCACCGGCTAATATTTCCAGCTGGAGGCATCTGCAAGGTGATACTTCTTTTGAAGTGGTAGTTTTATGGTAGAGGCTAACAGTGGGGAAGGTCCACTTACTTTTCAGATTGCTGACATCAGCTTTCATTTTTTCCTCCTTCTCTTTGTTGCGATGCTTGCAGTTTAAGCCTTGCTCAAGGCTCTGCAGGGCCTCTTCAGCCTCCTGCAAGCGTTTCTCCAGGTCCATACGCACCTTCACTTCTGCCTGAGCCAGAAGGAAAGGAGGCAGTCCCCCAAAAAATCAAGAAAAGAAATACAACAGCAAATTGCAAACAGAAGCAAGAAATGGGCTTTTAACAATTGGTGCACTGCCTGGGATAGCTCCAGTTTCCTTCTCTTGGTGTTATTTTCTGTCATTCAGCAATAGAAGAAGGGGAAGTGAGATTGTTGGCTGACCCTGTAACACAGATTGGGCCACCTTTTTTTGTCTAGAGCAGGAGTAGGCAACCTTGGCTCTTTTATGACTCGTGGACTTCAACTCCCAGAATTCCTGAGCCATAAAAGAGCCAAGGTTGCCTACCCCTGGTCTAGAGGAACAAACCAAAATTTGTTTTGGTGAGACAAAGAGCTCAATGAAAAGATGAACGAATAGAACCAGGTCTTTCATGTGGACAAATTCAGGCTCTTCTCCTTTTTTACAAAAATGTGGTTAACGGGAGAGTGGGGGATCACTGTTCAACTCCATTAAGTCTGTTTCATGTAAGACACTACATGAGAGGCTGAAATTCATTAATGAAGCCATAAGGAGTTCTGGAAACTGAAAAGGGGAGCAGGGCCAACTTTAGGCCTACGAACCACCTCTACCATAATAGAAACTGTATTACCATACCTTGAGGTCTCTCTCAGTCTTCTGCTTCTCGGCTGTCAGCTCAGATAGGGAATTCTGCAGGGCCTGTGACTGGGAGGAATAGAACTCCCTTTCTTCTTCCAGAGCTCGGGAGCGTTCTTCGTTCTCCTTCATTCTGTAAAGCAGAAGAGGAAAAAGCATTCAGTGGTCCTCTCATCTCATTTCTCTCCTTCCGGTCTTTAGTTTGTGGGAATGCCAGCCTGCAAAACCCAGGCTGACTTTCTACTCCAATGGGCAACAACAGATTCTTCTTGCAAATTTCACTTGCTGTTCCTACTTTTTGCAAAAAAAATAAAAACAATAATAAGAAGGGACGAAATGAGCCAGGGCTATGAACTCTAATATCTCTCAAAATGCAAAAAGTTAACTCCCCAAGTTGTAATATTTTTGGTTTCAAAGTTTCTCCCCATCTCACCTTTTCTCTGCTAAGAGTTTCTCCTTCAATAGCTGGTGCATTTTCTCCTCAATCTGATGGAGGCTACTCTGCAGGTCCCCAGCGGCACTAGGTTGCTCCGAAGGGCTCTTCTGGGGCTGCAAATGACTTCCATCTTCTTCCAGCCTCTCCAGCATGCTTTGTTTTTCCAGAGAGAGTTCCTGATAGCCAATACAGACAGGTTAAGCAGTGATTGGGGCTTCTTCCTTTTCCCCCATCCATGACCGACTACTAGATGGGTTGCCCTTGAAAAAGGCAACTTCCACAACATTAGAGTTGTAGGATCAAAAGGATGGCTGTCATCTCCAACCTAGCAAGGTGTCAATGCTTTAATACAAAATGTATCAAAGAGAAACTTAGCAGATTAATTTTTTATTAGAATAATACATTCATGTTGGTATGAAATGGGGACTTTTCTTCCTGTCATGCAAAATTAAATGCACAGGTGCCATTTACCAACAACAGATACCAATTGTGAGATTAGAGGAAAGTCTATCACGTTCATGAATATGGAAGAAAGTGCTACATTTCTGAGAAAATATGCAAAACAGAAGATAGTCGGTGTTCCTACTCCCAAGAGAACCTTTCAAAGGATCATTTCACATAGAGTACCAGACATAACAAAAATAAAGGAGACATTTTACATTCCTTCAGGCACACAGAGAAAAGAGACTGGGCAGGCTTGGCTTAATTTATGTGATAACCTAAAGTGAGTAGCTAGGGGGCAGCTCAGCTGCTAAACTAAGCCAAATGATCTTCATAGCTCAGGCAAAAATATCTCCAAAGATCTCTATCCCTGATAGTAAAAAGACAATGACAATGAAATCTTTAACCACCATCAGCAGAATATCCCCAAACAGCAACTGCAGGCAACTTCCTCATTTAACTAAGCATCAGATTAGCTTTGAGATGGTTCACTTGCCATTAAGAAGAGGAATGGAGATTTTGTATTAATGAGCTGCATCCTTTGTTACCTTTTCCTTTAGCTTAGAAACCAAAAAAACATTGAGGCACTGAACATATAAAAAGCAAACGTGAGACGAAAATCTCAAAATGCTTATTTCACTTAATAAGCCCAATATTTCTGGCAGGTAGGAGCTCCTATTGTAAAAAAACTACTTCTTTAAGTGCCAATGACTATGTAGTCAAAGGGGCACCATTCATACAAAAGAGTAGGCGGGGGAAAGCATAAGAGTACAAAAGTGTGACAAGATGGGTGGGAGAAAGGAAGGAAGGAGGTGTGGGAAGTCAGAGCCCCAGAGAAGGAAATATTAAAAGGGCAGAAAAATATATTTTTCCTCAAAAGGATTTTTAAAAGCAGGAGCCAACTATCCCAAAAAGGAGCCAGCCCTATGCAAATGCAAATGTAAAACCATCAGAAGGTTTGTCAAGACAAAGAGACTTAAAATCTGCATACCCCACCCAAACTTTAGGAGTCATTAGCCCCATCACCAGGGAAGCAGGATATGATAATAGGATTAAACCATAGATATCAAGGCCTAGAAAAACACTCAGAGATATCCTCAAGGTTCGTGCCACAGGAACAGGAAACTATTCCAAACGGAGGGCTGGAGGGGGTATAAAAACCTACTACCCATGTGCTCAGCCCTTCTTCCCTCTGCTGTTTCCTGCAAGAACCATCTTTCTGCCTCTTCAATAAACTGTAACCTTCTTCCCAAAGCAGTCGCCATGTTGCTTATTTATCCCCGGCTTGGATGAACCAGGATGAAGACTTTAATCCAACGGAAGGAAGGAAGGAAGGAAGGAAGGAAGGAAGGAAGGAAGGAAGGAAGGAAGGAAGGAATCCTTAAAAATACATGTGCATGAAAAGGTGAGATCACCTAAGACTGACAAGGGTGCTAAGTGGGTCCCTAAATGGAGCACCTAACAAGGATGCTCAGTGGGTCCAGAATGCTGTGTTCTCATTAGGCATGGAGAGAGGGAATGAAAGAGTGCATGGTTGACTGGAATCCTGGACAAGCTGTGTTTGGAACCTCAACATTTCTTTGCAGCTTTATTTGTAATTTCAATGATTTAGCTATTTCAAAGGAGGCCATTTACTAGTCACTGAAGGCTGCCCTCAAGAGAAAAATCAAACACCTACCTCCAACGTCTTCTGTAATGCTTCTGTCAGAGTTTGTAGTCCTTTCTTTTCTTCTTCTACTCCTTTGAGGGACTGGGCAGTCATTTCCAGCTCTCTGTGAAATAACCATGCAAAGGCCATTGAGGCATATTTTTCAACTCTGTGTTGTAATACAAGACTGAGGATGGGCATCCTTTTGATCGTGTAAGTCAGGGGTAGTCAACGTTGGCTCTTTTATGACTCGTGGACTTCAACTCCCAGAATTCCTGAGCCAGCATAGCTGGCTCAGGAATTCTGGGAGTTGAAGTCCACGAATCATAAAAGAGCCAACGTTGACTACCCCTGGGTAAGTTTTCAAAGAGGAGACATTCAGGATCACAATGGGCATGGCGGAGATAGAAATGACGGAAATTTTATTTTTTTATTTTTAGAATATTGAGGGTATACTTGAGTGCTTCCTCTTTTAAAATGGACTCCAATCTATTTTAAGAGGGAACCTATGCTACAGTTTTAACATGTTTCCTAACTCAAAAATGGCAGGAAACCACATCCCTAAATGTTGGCATCACAATTTTAGAGAAGTCCATGTAGTGAAAAAAATGAAATCAACCAGATACATTCATTTCTAGAATTACATGTTGTGTACTTTTTTTTCTATACATAGCTTTTGTAGTTACATTGCCAACATGATGTTTAATATACAAAATAACAGATAGAGTGTTTTTTAATCTCTATATTACCGTATTAAGAAAAAAATTAGCTACTGAAAATCTAAGGACTCTTACAAGAACACAGATTTTTTTTTCATTACAGTGAGCTGATGTCATGATAATATGAGCAAGCACCAATATGTATTTTTGCTGCTGTATCTTTAAAAAAGGGTAGTTTAAGATAAGAGATAGATGCAAGAAAGTGGCAAACACAAATGTCTAGTACTTTCTGTCCTTTGTCTTCTCTGCCTTGTCTGAAGAAGAAGAAGGTCTGTGTTTCTCTTTAAGTGGAAGTACAGCATTCACAATATATAGATATACTGTCTTATATTTCTGCATTTTTCCACTGGCAGAAATTCTCATCTCATTCTATCTCCTGGAGGTAGGCTCATTTCTACACTCCTTCCTCCACAGAGGTTCAGCATCCTATTTCTGCATTGTTTAGAACAGTGATGGCGAACCTTTTAGAGACCGAGTGCCCAAACTGCAACCCAAAACCCACTTATGCATCATTGAGTGCCGGGTGGGTGTAGCCCATTGGGTGGGCGTGGCCAATTGGGTGGGCATGGCAAATTGGGTGGGCATGGCTACCGTGGTAACGGCAGACTGTGTGGGACTAAAAAGTTCAATCAATTCCAACTTTGCAAGAACTTTTTTTTCCCTCAAGAAGTTGAAATTGACTGATTGAACCATTTTTTTTTTTTTTGCACATGGCGGCGGAGGCCTAAAGTGAAAAGGTTTTATAAAACCCAGCTGAAGGCCTAGGACTGGGGCGATGACGCTTGTGCCCACAGAGAGGGCTCTGAGTGCTGCCTCTGGCACCCGTGCCATAGGTTCACCACCACTGGTTTAGAACTTACCCAATCCAGTGACTGCAGCAACAATGTGTGACCCACTATCTCCCATTAGTCAGCTGGAGTGAAAGTAGGTAAGCTCCCATTGACTCATGATGTTTTGAGGTGAGAAGAATTAAAGATGATTAAGGTTGAGTTTTAAATGTTTGTCTGGAATGAGGGAGAGAGATTGAAATGTTTTATAGTGTGGAAGTATCCCAAAAGAGCTGATTTCTCCTGAAGATGACACTCCTTCAAAATGTAATTTTGTGCAAAATGTGGAAAATATTTCTCTCAGCCAAATCACAACTCGAGTTGTATAGATGTGGCTCATAGCCTGGTTAGCATTATTTAAAAATTATTACCATTAATGCCAGCTGTTATTTGGTTCTGTTGATGGTTAAGAGGCATTACCGTTTAATCTGCTCCTGTTCCCCTCGAAGATCTTGTACTACTTCTTCGAACTGCTGCTTTTCTGCCTCCAATACTTGGTTGAGATGCTCCAGAGCCTTAAGAAAAAGACAATAAATGCAGAATTCAAATGACTGCAGAGTTTGCTTTTGTGGGAAGTCAGAGCCCCAGAGAAAGAAATATTAAAAGGGCAGAAATATATATTTCCTCAAAAGTATTTTAAAAGCAGAAACCAACTTTGGCTCCAAATCTCTCTGCCCCAAGCAAGACCTAGCCCCATACAAATGCAGATGTAAAACCATCAGAAAATTGAAGCCAGAGCAATCAAGAAGACAAAGAGAAAATCTGCATGCCCCACCCAAACTCTAGGAGTCATTAGCCCCATCACCTGGGAAGCAGGATATGATAATAGGATTAAACCACAGATATCAAGGCCTAGAAAAACTCTCAGAAATAGCCTCAAAGTTCATGCCACAGGAACAGGAAACTATTCCAAACAGGGCTAGAGGGGGTATAAAAACCTTCTACCCATGTGCTCACTCTCTTTCTTCTCCTCTGCTCCTTCTTGCGAGGACCATCTTTCTGCTTCAATAAACTGTAACCTTCTTCCCAAAGCAGTCACCATGTTTGCTTATTTATTCCCGGCTTGGATGAACCAGGATGAAGACTTACTTCTATCACTTTCTAGTTAAAATTTGAACATTTACACAGCTGTGTAATAAATACAACATACAGTAAATGTTGACACTAGTAATCAGATTTGTGAGTCTGCTGCAGATGCACTTTTTTCCCTTCACAGGTTGCTTTTTGAACAAACATGGGGAACTTTTCTAAAACAGAATGCTTAGGAAAGGATTTTTTTAATGATGGGGCAGGAAAGACAGCATCTATTTTAAAGTTGTGCAACCACAACTAACATTGCTCAGTCTTAAGAGGAAAAGTATGCTAAGAAAGTAGACAGATAAAAGTACATTCTCAGCATTGGGATGACATAACTCCCTATCACACAGCATAATCACTTGGAATTTAGTCTGTGATCAGCCTTATAGCTGTTTGATCCTCAGTGAGGAAATTGCTGTTTCAAAACAGTGGCTGCCTTGGGCTTCAGGGAGCAGACTGTCTTTCCATTCCCATTCACCTACCACTTCCATTCACCCGGGCTTCACTGTTAAGAACCTGGTGGGATTTTCTGTGTTTCAGGGTGCCTAGCTAAAAGCTAGTGGGCACATGGAGTAAAGCATGAAGGAGTACTACCAATGCTCTTGCCCAATGCAACATTTCCTCCATATCTGGGCTATTTCTGAAGATGGCCTAGATCAGGGGTAGGCAACCTTGGCTCTTTTGTGACTTGTGGACTTCAACTCCCAGAATTCCCAAGCCAGCCACTTGAAATACTGCATCCAGTTTTGGTCACCACAATGTAAAAAAGATGCTGAGACTCTAGAAAGAGTACAGAGAAGAGCAACAAAGATGATTAGGGGACTGGAGGCTAAAACATATAAGGAACAGTTGCAGGAATTGGGTATGTCTAGTTTAACGAAGAGAAGGACGAGGGGGGACATGATAGCAGTGTTCCAATATCTCAGGGGCTGCCACAAAGAAGAGGGATTCAAGCTATTCTCCAAAGCACCTGAAGGCAGGACAAGAAGCAATGGGTGGAAACTAATCAAGGAGAGAAACTAATCAAGGAGAGAAGCAACTTAGAGCTAAGGAGAAACTTTCTGACAGTTAGAACAATTAATCAGTGGAACAACCTGCCACCAGAAGCAGTGACTGCTCCAATACTGGAAGTTTTTAAGAAGAGACTGGACAGCCATTTGTCTGAAATGGTATAGGGTTTCCTGCCTGAGCAGGGGGTTGGACTAGATGACCTCCAAGGTCCCTTCCAACTACTACTACTACTACTACTACTACTACTACTACTACTACTNTTATTATTATTATTATTATTATTATTATTATTATTATTATTATTATTATTATTATTATGCAAGCTGAATATTGCAAGTTTGTGTTGTATCTCCTCCCCTTTCTTACACTCCATTGAATCAGGGTGGCATCTGCCTGAACCACTTCCAAATGTTATTTCATTTCTCTGAACTTAAAAAAAAAATCAGCACCTTTTGCCTAGGCCCTAGGCAACATGTTTTCTCCCACATATCTCCCTCAAGGTCACCTTTCTTATTTTCTATACTGCAGACTTGAACTGCCCCTTCTCCCTCCCCACATGTGAAACGTAGGAGGAGGTCAATGAAGTAACAGAAAACTACATTTCCAATTTTCTTTTGAAGGCCAGCTGAAGCTATATGCTAGAGTGGGAAAGGAATCATTCTCTTGTTTTATCACAAGGTCTCAATCTCAAGGGTTCATCCAGGTATCGCTTTTATTAAGAACTAGAAATGTTGCCCTTCATGGAATTGGGACACTCTTTTCCAACTCACTTCCTCCATTTTGACTGTTAAGCTTTATCTGGCTCATACTTTTACAACAGTCACCTATTTGCAAAAACCAAACCAAAACAGTGAAGTAATTAATATCCTTGGGTGAAACAAAGTCAACATTAAGATGACAATGCAAGAAAAGGCAGTTACTGATACATGTTAGCACTCCAATGTGTTCAACATGAGAAAAAAACCCTCTAATCTTACAAATAGAGACATCATGTTATTTCAGTTGACAGGTCGAATAACCTATTGAGAAGCCCATGATGCCCAACCAGCATATTAATGGGTAATGGGTATTATAGTCCAACAAATTTGGAGGACAATAGGCTGAGGGAAAGGCATCTAAAGTCTGCAATAAACGTTAGAAAGGGGAAAAAAGCAGTCTAACTACAGTGTAATTCAGAGAAACTATTGAAATAGATGATAGATATTTCAGTATGTAAGTTAAACAATTGAAAATGAGAAAAAAAAAACCTCTTTCTGTTCCCTCTGCAGACATAGCTCTTCTGTCTCTTCCATCAGTTTATCTGCAAAAGACAATGACAAATGAAAGCATTCGCCATGGAAGGGATAACTGAAAATTATCAGACGCAGATTACATGGATCTTGGAAAATGCAGCGTTGCTTCTTGTATAGCATAATGTGCTGATTTGAACCTTATGAGGTAGCTTCAGTACACTTGTTTTTTGTTGCGTCCATAAAAATGACAGCAAACAACAGCTTGCCTTGCTACCATACTAGTGATTTTCCCTGCAGAGCTTTAGCTAACAACCAATATGCTATAATTTGCAATTCTCTCACCAGCTTCATCACCTTTATTTAACAGAGGAGAGTAAAATAACAGGATGTATGCTAAATTAGGCCAATAATAAAGCAGTGGGGAAGGCTTTGATTTATTAAGAGGTTATGACTTTGATGGAAAAAGTGGGCATTAAAACGTTCATAGCAATAATGTGGATGCTGCCTAGAAAACAAATGTGGTAAAGTATTTGGCTAATGTTCTACCCACCAGATTGTTTTCTATAAATTACCTATGAAGAATATCAGTCTGCTTGGAGTTCAAATACAAGAGAAAATATGAAGCAAGGGGACAGATACATATTGGGGAGTATTGATTGTACAACCTTCTAATTGTTTTTTCCTACACAAGTTTTGTTTTTATTTCACATGAAGGTTTTAGTTGGAAATAGGAGACTGTCTTAGATTATGGAAACCATCTGCATTCCTAAGATTCTCATTAACTGTGTCCTCCTTTTGTTTGTCCTCATTAACTCATGCTGCTTAATTAAGGTTATTAGTTATACCAGCTTAAAGATACCAAAAAGCCAATCTCTCTCAGCAGCTATAAAAGATTGCTCTAGTCCAGGGGTAGGCAACCTTGGCTCTTTTATGACTCATGGACTTCAACTCCCAGAATGCCTGAGTCAGCATAGCTGGCTCAGGAATTCTGGGAGTTGAAGTCCATGAATCATAAAAGAGCCGAGGTTGCCTACCCCTGCTCTAGTCTATGGGACTCACCAGATTGTTGCAATTTGATTTCCCTCCAGAGATTTTTTAACTACAATTCCCATCATCCTTAGGACTGTCCATGTTGTCTGAAGCTGTTGGAAGTTTTAGTATAAACCCTCTGGAGGGCTCCAGGAAGACTTCACTCTCTCAAGTAGCTCATGTCTCATATACTGAAGTTTTCCTCAGATATGTAGTTCTCTCCCTTTCATTTCCAGTCCCTCTGAACTGACAGGAAGGCCTGCATCAGCCTTCCAATTCTCCAATATGAAATAGCATCTCCTAAAATTCAGAGCCAGCTTGTGAGGCCAAGTTAGGGAAGGCTGCTCTATAAAAGTTACAGCACTTAACCAAGTTACAGCACTTGACGAAGATCTGGAACCCAGATTGCACTGTACAGAGAGGCGTAATCATTCTACGGAGAACGCAGCCTAATGTAGTTATGTCTCTTGACAGATCTTAATTCACACGGGGAAGAGGTTAGGAGTCTTTAGATAGGGCATCATCAGCTTCATTGCCCACTTGGTATAAAAAACACAATGAAAGCTCAGCAGAGACAACAAGTCTAACAGGGTTATACCAGCACAGAGTACAAAGGTTTAAAATGGCTGACAAGAACAGGAATTAACCAGACCATTAAATTAAACTTTTATTATGGCCAAAGATGGGTATAAAACCATAGGGATTATATATTACAGATTGGAAAAAGCTTGGAGGTACAGGTAGTCCTCACCTTATGATAATAGATCCCAAAATTTATGTTGTTAAGACAATTATTAACTGAGTTTTGCCCTATTTCTTGCTGCAGTTGCTAAGAAAATCACCTCAGTTGTTCAGTTGTTAAGTTACTAACACAGTTGTTAAGTCAATCTGGTTTCCCCATTGACTTTGCTAGCCAGGAGGTCACAAAAAAACTGATCACATGACCCCGGACACATCATAAATATATGCCAATCATCATAAATATCATAAATATATGCCAATTGCTACACATCTGAATTTTAATCACCATCATAAATATATGCCAATTGCTACACATCTGAATTTTAATCATAAAATGGTCATGTGCAGGGGTAGGCAATCCTGGGACGGAACCACAAAGATGGTTCTGTCCCAGGCGACTGATGGACCCCACTAGGTTCCTGACGGAGCTTGGGCCATATCCGGAGGATCTAGTTCATGGCTCGGCGGAAGATCAGGCGGCAGCTTGGGAAATGACCGCTGCCGCAGCACTAGACCGAGTCGTGCCTTTGCGGCCTCTGACCCGGCATAGATCTCGACTGGCTCCTAGGTTTACCGAGGAGCTGAGAGAGATGAAACGCCGGAAAAGACGCCTAGAGAGCAGCTGGAGGGCCAGCCGAACCGAATCCGACCGAACACAGGTAAGGACACATGTTAGATCCTACCTAGTGGCGATGAGGGTGGTTAGAACTAATTATTATTCCACTCTCATCGCGTCATCAGATAACTGCCCGGCCGCCCTCTTCAG
>NW_015387276.1:79205-91066 GCF_001527695.2 Protobothrops mucrosquamatus | reverse complement strand
TAGGGGGGGATTTTATAGGGATTTTAAAGGGATTTTATAATTTTAAATCTAATACAGGTCATTTAATATATATTTTAATTTGGCTTTTAGATATTTATTGTATTGTACTGTTTTTATTTACCTGTAAGCCGCCCTGAGTCCCTCGGGAGAAGGGCGGGGTATAAATGGGAATAATAAATAAATAATAAATAAATAAATATATGCCAATTGCTACACATCTGAATTTTAATCACATGACCAGGGGCAGGCAACCTTGGCTCTTTTATGACTCGTGGACTTCAACTCCCAGAATTCCTGAGCCAGCTTAGCTGGCTCAGGAATTCTGGGAGTTGAAGTCCACGAGTCATAAAAGAGCCAAGGTTGCCTACCCCTGCACATGACCATGGGGATGCTGCTGTGAAAAATAGTAATAAGCCACTTTTTTCAAGGCTACTGTAACTTCAAATGGTCACTAAATGAATGGCTGTAAGTCGGGGACTACCTGTACAGAGAAACCTTGGCCAGATACTGAAGAGATGGTGATATAGGACAGGGAGGGCTCCTTTCCAAGAGCTTCCCAAAGCTGGAGGGCAGGCACCCCTGAGAAAACCTTCTCTGTCAAGACCATTTTCAAAAACTTGTGGAAAAACTTCCAAAGCAGTCCTTAAGACTCTGATATGTTCCTATTCTATCATCTTCCCAACTGGAGAGAGGCTTATATGCCAAAAACGAGAGACAGTGAATGTGAACGGAGTAGCGTCATTTTAAGGCTCCGAAGCTCTTTGGATTCAAAGGAAAAAAGGTGTTTAAGTTTCGAAGGGATGCCCAAGATGGCTCCTCTCTGCAGCTCTCTGAAGTCCTCACCTGGGACTGCCTGACTGTTCTCTGTAATGGCAGAGTGATTCCAGAGACAAGTCTGTGAGAAAATCTCTGGGCGCCCTGAACTACCTTTTGCCTTTGCATCTGAAGTGCTGCGTGCGCTGCCCTATTTAGTGCATTCATGTACAGATGATAATAATCTTTAAATATATTGCTGCTGTTAGTTCCAACCTAAATATTCCTGTTTCTCTTTGGCCAGTTGTAGTCCCTGAGCTTCAAGGCTCTCAATCATCGCTTCGCCCAGCTGAGCATTTCTCCAGGTCCTTTAAAAAAAGGGAACAGAAAAAGAAATCAAAGAATTAAAACAGCCTCCTTTTCTCTTTCCTCCTTTTTCATCTTTCCTCTTTTCCTAGGTGTCAAACAAGGAGGAGGGGGTCCTTCTTTCATGTTCTCCCCCCAGACAAAGGAAAATAACTTTGAAAACAGCTGGTAGTCTTGCCTTCTTTTTGTACTATTCCGTTGAACAGATAAAGTGGGAGAAAATGAAGAAATAATCAGCACTATGAAGGAACATGGAACTCATTTCCCTCCAAAGAATAAAAGGGCCATAACAGCAGGGCGCCTGTGTAATTCATAGCATTACTTTAATTTTCTCTTTCAATATATTGGCCCAGACTCTGCCTCTTGCTACCTGGAGCCCCAAACCCTCCCAAACGGAGTCACACACCACAATTCTCATGTTTCACTGGCACTCTTATTATTTGGTACTTAGATATTCAACAGTATAAAATTGTTCAACGTGGTGTGCAAATTGCTTCCATTTCTTGCAAGTCTGCAAAATGGAATTTGGGAATCCTAAAATGCATATGGATCAGGACACTAAGGATTTAGGGCAGGCTCCACATTAGATGGCTGCAGAACCCAGATTTATGTTGCAGGCGAGTATGGAAGCTCAAGATGGACACCCCCCCCCCGTATACTGAATGTTGGAAGAATTCCCAAATGACTGCTGCATTTGGATATAGTTGGCTGGCATACATTTACTCAGTTGTGTGAGGGGGTGAAAGATATTTAACTCCTATTCTGTTCTCTCCCCAAGTCAAGAGTACAATAAAAAGGGAGATGGATCTTTCGGCTCAGCTCTGTCACAGATGGTTAGCTGGCTTCCGCAATCCTGTCGAAGCCACATTTTTCAGAATGTTCTTGACCTTCACAGTCAAGCTACCCTCTTTAACTAAACAATTGCATGACTGCTGAAGCAATTCTTCAAAGCTATTTTAAGCTGTACCAGGCAGTAAAGATGCTCCTCTGTGCTTTTGCCTTGAAGCACAGGTGGGAGGAGATGAAAGAAGATGAGCAGGACAGAGCAAACCATTGTAGAAGATAGTTAATGACATGAGGAATTACTCCAGAGTAATTTATTATTGCCGGCCTATAGCCAGGAATTTTGCCAGACTAAAGCACTCTATCTTTGCTCCTTGGGAAAGACCCCCCCTCCCTCCTGTGAATCTGCACTACATTCCACCACAGTAAGAGAGCATCATCTATTGTTCGCGCACTTGTACTCTCCATTTAAGTCCATCTAAATGTTAATTAGCCTTACCCCAAAAGTTCCTGTGGAAAAGAATGGCAACCCAAATGGCAAAACTAGTACTGTAGCAGAGACAAAAGGTGAGCGCTCCCCTCTTAACCTCCCACATTAGGACACCAATCTGGATGGCTTTCTCCTGCAAAGCTGGCAATTTGGGAAGTACAACATTGCATTTAACGGGGAAAAAAATATGTGATTAGATGAATGTGTAGCCTGACCCTTGGTATTTCCATAAGCTTTCCATCAGCGAGAAATTCAAAGTTGTTTTAACAATACCTGATTGGCTGACTATTTGGGGCCCTTTACCGTGCACTTCCTTTTTGATGGGATCAGTAGTTCCATTCATTCTGGTTACAATATTCCTCTTCTAAATTACGTCCTCCATTTTTAGCTGAAGATAGATGACAGGAGTCAAGAGCCCTTGAACTGAACAGCTCCTTCCAACTCTCCTCCTGCTTGTTCAAGGCAGATATCCATTTCATATGGAGCTTTCCCCACTGTTGAAATGAGTATCATCACCTCATCCTTGAAGTGACAGAAAACCATTCAAGAACAAAATTGACTGCCCCCATTGCCTCTAGTCCCACTGTTCTAGGCACCTAATCTCCCTCCAAAACAACAGTGATAAGCCTAATTAATGTCATATATCATGAGGCTGCTGTTGGATGGTAGCAGAATGGGGGTGGGTGGGTTTACAGGGACACAGATGAGAATGATTTGGGCTTGTCTTGTGCATAGGCTGGGAATCACATAAAGGCAAGGTCATAGGGACATAATATAGCCAGATTCAAGTGGAAAAAGGTTCCTAATCAAGACAATAAGCCTGAGTCAAAGATGACATTTCAGATAGGCAGAAAGGAGCTATCAGCCTGGCACACATTCACCCAGAGTTCAGTCCCATTGCATTCCATGGGATCTAGGAAATGCATTTTATGTGCCTGCCTGGGTGTCAGATGTAATGTTAGGGAAAGAAACTAATGCAGGTTCCATCCCGCAGTTTCTCTTCGGAATGACATCTCTTTCCTAGCAGCCTTTCCCCACTGCTGAGTTAAAATGATATTTAGTCATTCCTGAGTCACAACAAGGCCAGCATAACATTTGCTGCCTCTGATCTCCATTAGCAATCCTTCTCCTGCCTTCACTGAATTGTTAACCCTCAATTGTTGCTCAAGGGTGTTGTTCAGATATGTATGTGTGTGCCATTCCATAGGCCATGGCACTGGCTTGCTTGTTGGCGTTCTGCCATCTGCTTTCAACATATCGAAAGCCAGAAAGGAAAACTTCGCTAATCAGAAGCCAGAAGGTTTTTCACTTCCGAGCTCTGCCTAACCTTTCTCGGCTGGTTTGTTTGACCTTCTTTTTACATCATATTTGCACATTTCCTAAAATTAAAATAGTTGAAATTTTTTTAAAAAATCTATTGGAAAACATAAGGGCTGAAAGAATTTCAGAGAGGAGGGAATTCCTGCCATCAATGTACAACCCGCTAGGTCCTCTAGAATAATTGAAATGGACTAGCCCAGGGGTAGGCAACCTTGGCTCTTTTATGACTCGTGGACTTCAACTCCCAGAATTCATTCATTCAGGAATTCTGAGAGTTGAAGTCCACGAGTCATAAAAGAGCCAAGGTTGCCTACCTCTGGCACTAGCCCATGGACAATGTGCTTTCTTACATACTTGTTGGAGGAGGAACATTGAAATTGACAAATAGAGGAGAAATGCCAAACAGCTACAAATCGAAAGTCTTGTGTTCCTCAGCTAAAAGGGTGTTCTGCTATCTTCCCTCTATTATGTATTTATTTCATCTGCCTTTATTATTTTTACAAATAACTCAAGATGGCAAACATACCTAACACACCTTCCTCCTCCTATTTGCCCAACGATAACCCTATGAGGTGGGTTGGGCTGAGAGGGATTGGCCCAAAGTCACCCAGCTTGGCTTTCATGGCTAAGGCAGGCCTAGAACTCACAGACTCCCACTTTCTAGCTAAGTGCCTTAACCGCTAGGCCAGATTGGTTCTCTCTATTTGGTGGAAACCTAAAGACAAGTTGATATCAGCAACAGAGAGGTCTTGGGAGGTAACAAATTTGAAATGAACTGGGGAAACAAAATATTAATAGAGAGGACAGAGACACAGTAACATCTGATTCATACAGAAGATAATATATGTAGCTCAAGGTTGAATTGTGGAGTCCTTGATGCTCTCTGAGTTTGGTTGTTTGCTTATAGAAGTTTCATTACCATCAGTGATAGTGATTGTGGCGTTTGCTCCCAATTTATATGCAGTAGGTTGCTCTGCCAGTGTTGATGGGGGTGTGGATTTCTCCTTGGTAGTTCCTTGATTAGGATATTAGTTTTTTGCTTATTAATTGGTTCTACTTAGAGCAATGTGAATATCATCTAGTCATTAAGCATTTACCAAGGCAATTCATACACAATTCTGTTGATTTTGTTGGGAGAATAAAGCATACTGTATGTCTAAAAGTGATTATGTGCTACCCAGAGTTACAATGGAGTTGGGCAACCTTATATTTTTAATAGTAACAGCAGCAGCAGCAGCAGTGATAAATAATGTGCTCTACCCCTGTGTATCCTGAGAAGCAGATAAAATAAGTGGGATCAGCAAAAGCAAGGCTTATTGGAAGTTCTCCATGGTGAATTCTTCTAGGGTACTAATTCTTGTGGGATTAAACTGTTTATATTAACCAAAATATTTGCAAAACCAAAGAGCACTTCCAGGCATTGCTTACACTGAACTTTCATGTTGTCACTCTCCATTTATAATCCTCCCATCTTCTCTCTATCCTGAGAGGCTATTTTTAAGGGGGGGGGACCGCTAAAGGAAGAGGCATCCAAGCCACCATACCGCACAATGCCTTTTGACCATGAGAACCCCAAAATAAAAGTAATGGTGGCTTGAATGCCATTCAAAATCAAGACAAGCAAAATGGAGTGAATGCACGCACACTTACACTTTTCCAGACTCCTGAAGCATCTCCAACCACTGGGCTTGCTCATAAGCTGATTCTGCTGCTAGTACAATGTTGCCCTAAAAATAATAATAATAATAAACACCATCTTTTCCTCAAGAGAAACTGGAATGTAAACGCAGCTCATCAAAGGGGAAAACAAGCAACCACTACTATTACAAAAAGAAGACTATCTGGGAATACATATATCAGTTTTACTTGCATGACTTTCCCAGAGTAATACTGGGAATAATAAATGTTGCAAGAACAATTTGCATTGATCCCTGGAAAGCAGTAAGGAAAGTTAACCAATTGAAAGTGATGGTCTACAAACAAATGAAAAATCTTAGGGACTTCTAATGTCACAGCTAATAGTTCCCTTTACTGGCTGTTACATTTATGTGAATAAGCTATCAAAGAGAAATCAGATTAACAGAATAACTGAGTTGAAAGGGACCTTGGAGGTCTTCTAGTCCAACCCCCTGCTTACGGAGGAGACTCTATACCATTATGGACAAACGGTGGTCCAGTCTCTTTTTAAAAACGTCCAGTGATGGAGCAGTGTTTTGCTGCTTGAGCATCTCCGTTGTATGCTTCTGTTGGGCCATCTACTTCTTTACTGTCTAATTAGCAACTTGGTGCAGTATTAAAATCTATTAAGTGGAACAAGAAAGGAAGAAAAACCACTTTACATGGAAGTCCTCGTGAGAGATTTTCATTGCATAAGGCATATTGGATTCTTCTTTGGCTTCTACGATGCAACCACCAAGAGGTATGACACCCTGAGGAGGCACCAAAGATTTCAGACAATTGGTTAAAATCACCAGTGAGAAGTGACATGATGCAGTTAGACCTAGATAAGACTGAGAGATGGGCATCCTCATAGAGCTAACAATAACAGATACATATATACAGGAAGTCTTATATATCTCCAGCTTATAAACAGCCCTTAGTAGTTATAAACGAGCTGACTGTGGTACTCAAAATGGCAAATAAATTTAATTAATTAATTAATTAATGATGAGATACCACCTATCTCATCATTTGGAGCAACTCTGGCTGAGTGACTGACCAGCAACAAGATCTGACTTGAAAAGGCAGATGGCACACATCCCCCACCCCCTGCAAATCAATGAACCACTGAAGCTACACAATGTCTCCATGAGTGTCACAGAATAGTGCATGCTTGTTTAATATGCTGTGCAGCCTGTTTTCAATGGTTCCTGAAAGCATTATATGGCTGCAGCAGTTCCTCAGCTAGAGAAAGAGGAATGCTGTCCTCTTTTTGCCCATTTTGAGTAATATCATGCTCCTGTATTTTTCTGACTATATAATAAGAAACATTTGACTAAATAACCTGTTCCAATTTACATACACATTCAACTTAAGGATAGAGTTAGGAACAGAACTCTTTCTTAACCCCGGGACTTGCTATACCTCAGGTTCAAGGTTCACTTAGCTCACAGATACTAACACACACTCTTGGCTACAACACCTACACAATGTGAGGTACTTTGTAAAGAAAATTATCTGAAAGAAAATAAGGCTTATTAAAGGAACGTATTTCCAGACAGTTCTATCTTTGTCTGACTGAATACTGAACATTGTGAGTTTATTTTCTCCTTTCTTCCTATATGTTGGTATTATGGAAAGAAAATAAGTGGAAACGATAAAAGTCATAAGCTGGTAATGACTGAAAGTTATCATCGTCCTCTTCCATAAATGAGGAGGGTTGTTTACATAAAGACTTTGTCTGGAAGCTCTCTTAGCTTCCCTGATCCATAAGAAACCTCTTCCAAAAAGAAAAAGGAGTACAAATAATTCAAACAGTTGTAAACTCTTGTTGTTGTCAGTTGTAAACTCTTCAATAGAGAGTGTTTGGCCACTGTTTTCCAGGCACTGGTCACCTCTATCTATTGGAATGTATTTCTTCATGGTGTCCATTCTTTTAAAATTTCTTCAACATTTCAATTAATGACAAATTCAGCTGATAGATCATATAATTGGGCCAGTTACACTAAACATATGGTAGTTTGTCACCCTGGGAGAAGAGAAACTCTTCAAGCATGGCATCCTATTGCTGGGATACTCTTATGGTGGCTTATCTAGAGCCATCTGCATTTCCCCCCAGTGCCAGTGAAGATGTTTCTCTTCATCAGAAGCTTCAGCATGGCACAAGAACTGGATGGTCAAAGATATTTCATCTTCTATGCAAAATTTGCTTGGTTTGCTTTGTGCTTATTTCAAACGAGCATTTCCCATCAGCAAAATGCTCATGATTGACAAAAGAAGAAGGAAGGGATTTCCGTGGATTTATCAGCCCCCTATAGCCTTCTGAAACCTGCCTTGCTCCAAATTTGGCATGAGATACTACAGGAGAATGTGGAACTGGTGAAAATCATGTTGTATATCCTTAACCGCATTGAGGAGAAAGAAGTCTTTAAAGTCTAAAGCTTGCTGTAATAACAATATTTTATATAAAAATATAAACGTGTGATAATTTGTACTGGTGTTTCTACTAAAATGCCAGTAGTAAAGATGGGGTTTTTTAAACAAATCTATTAAACAACAAACTATAAAATGTATCTAAAAAAATGCTATGGAAGCAGTAGCGCATAGATCAGGATCAGCTGGTAAATCTCTTAAGTTACAAGGTGTAGATGAAAAGTACTTCTGACTGTCAATTAATCATAAAGACAGAAAATACACGGAGGTTGCCTGTTTTCTAAATGAGAGGGGTGAAAAGAAGAAAGCTTGGGGAACAACAGAAGCACACCCAGAGAACTGTACACTCTGTTCCCAGGCTAAGCATATACTGGTACATTTAGGGGCACTTTTTATTTAAAGGCATAAGGGCATAATCACCTCCATGAATTATTACTGAGTTTCTGAATAAAAACAAAGTGAATGTCAGAAGCCTTAAGCCAAGTCCACTCTGAATGCATAGCCCCACAGATGTCTTCTGTTTCTGAGATACCTAATATTCAGGGTGTTCAGAAAAGGAGTAAACTTGCAAGAATAAGAAGTATAGAATGGAGAAGCTTTATTTACTTACAGGAAGTTCCTGGTTAATGACAGTAATTGGGATCAGGAACTCTCTTGCTACAGTTATAAAATATGATATCAGATGACTGCATTGACTTATGATAGCAAATTCCAGCAGTTCCAGTTCCGGATGTTAAGCATTAGCATACCATTTAGACTTATATACCACTTCATAGTGCTTTTACAGCCCTCTCTAAGCAGTTTACAGAGTCAGGGTATTGCCCCCAACAATTTGAGTCCTCATTTTACCAACCCCGGAAGGATGGAAGGCTGAGTCAACCTTGAGCAGGTAAGAATAGAACTGCTGGCAGTGAGAATGCAGAGTTAGCCTGCAACACTGCATTCTAACCACTGCACCACTACGGCTCTTTAAGCAAGTCTTGTGCTGACTTACCCATTGATTTTGCTTGTTGGAAACCGGCTGTGTAGGTCACAATACTGCTCATGTGACCACGGGATGCTGCAACCATCATAATTGAGAGCTGGTTGCCAAGCACCCAAATTACAACCATGTGATTGTGGGGACGCTGTGATGGCTGCAGTTTTGAGGATTGGCTATAGGTGTCATTCAGGGCCACTGTAACTTTGAACAGTTGCTGAATGAATGGTTCTTAATGGAGGACTATCTGTATTTATTTATCTACTGAACCTATGTGCTGCTCAGTTGCTCTGAGTTGCTTACGTCAAGCAACAATTATCATTCAAATAGAATCAATCAGTCAATCAAAACAATCACTCCAGATGGCCCCACGCAATCCTGGTTGTCCTCAAATGTTTTCTGAAATGCCACAACTTCAAGGCTTTTTGGCAGCTGAACAAGGAAAAGGCAATCTGGATTTCAAGGGGATTAAAAGTGCATGCTATATTTGATTGTTTACTCTCCAGGTTATGCAGGTTCATTTAAATTTTTTTTAAAGTTCATTTTAAGTACACAAATATATATATATATACTGTGAAGCAGAAATCTGGTCGTTCTAGACTTCTTTCTAACAAGACTCTATCTGAATGTCTTTGGAAGTGTTGCTAACCTTTGGATGGATATTGAAGTACCGATTACTTTCAAAGTTCTTCTTTTCACTCTCAGCATAGTAAAGCAGAAAACTTTCCTTGATGATAAAGAATCTGAAAAAGAAATATTTCTTTATGTAAAATTTTAATTCTCCAACAGGCAAGGGTAACATGTAGTTATTTAAACCCTGGTGGGTGCCATGGTCCACAGTGTAGTACAGGGGTCTTCAAACTTGGCCCTTTTATGACTTGTGGACTTCAACTCCCAGAATTCCTCAGCCAGGCTGGCTGAGGAATTCTGGGAGTTGAAGTCCACAAGTCATAAAAGGGCCAAGTTTGAAGACCCCTGATGTAGTAGAAAGTGCCGATGTATCTGAATGGGTATGAATTGGCCTTTACATAAGTCTAGCCCTTTTTTTATAATATCTTTTGCTATTCTACTAATTTCATTTTGAGGAAACTTTCCTTTTACTGAGTTCCCTGCACATCCTATTTTGCGCTTTAGTGATTATAATCCATTGATTTCCATTCTTAAGCCTAAAAGAAGATAGTTGAATTACTTTTTCAGCATTTTTTCAAGTCTAAATTTTGCCGCCTATATGCCAGTTCCAGAAAAATTACATAGATCTGTACTATCACACACTGAATCTTGGGGGAAAAAGTAATGTGGTACTTTTAAATATTTATTTGTTAAAAATGCCTTCTATATCAGTTCCCATTATAGAAAATTTGGAAGCAGTTAAAATTTTTGAACTCCTTCTCAAAGAAAAACAATTAAAAAGGTATAGAGGTAGTCTTTGATTACTGGCTGCTTTGTTTTACAACCATTTGAAGTTGCAACAGTGCTAAAAAAAACCCCAAAGCTTGCCACCCTTCCTTGCATTTATGACCCTTTTAGTGATCACGACTGCCATTTGTGTGTTTCTGAACTAGCTTGTAACAAACAGAGTAAATACAGAAGGCAGAAGTAAAATTGCTTTGCTTAATGAGCAAAGAGAAAGTGAAGTTGTAAGCCTGTCACAGTCACATGATGTTTCAATTAGTGTCTGTGGAGCTTGGCAGTAGAGTTGCTGGTCCCAACTGTGGTGACTGAGGACTACCTGTATTGGGAGAATTAGTGGCTGGGTAAAGTCACTGTAAAGAGGTGAATTTCTTTAAAAAGAACTGCTAAAACATATCAGTGATGTGTACTTGGTGATATATGAGAAGATTCTAGTGTAGTAGTTTAAGTCGAATCATCAATATAGAGTCCCTCATTTATATTTACATGAAGAAACATGAAAAGTCACATTACTAAGTGAGATCGGTAATATGTTTGTTATAAGTGACTTCTGGTCACCACCCTAAGTCGGCCAAGCGTGGTGAAGCCGTCTTGACCATCGATTAAAAAACAACGGGTCCGGGTCTTACCTGCTCTGGAAGCGGCATCCACGCAGAGAACCGGTTGTTCACATATTTGAATCCCACCACTGAAGACATATTGTACATAATGTACCAAATGTATAATGAGGTTATGGGAAGTCAGCCCCCCGCCAGAGAAGGAAATATTAAAAAGGGCAGAATATAATAATAATAATTATTATTTATTGAATTTATATACCGCCCTATCTCCCTTACAGGACTCAGGGCGGTGAACAGGCGATAATAAAAACCACGATAAATATACACAAGTTTCTGTTCTAAAATCAAATTAATATTTCCTCAAGGGATCTTAAAAAGGCAGAAAAGCATGCCCAGTTTTTCTTAATAGCCCCAAGTTTCCCTCCCTCATGCAGAAACCGGCTCTGTAGAAATGCAGATATCATAATCCTTTCAGAAAGACTGGCACCTGGAAGCTTAGAGATGATGGGATTAGAAAGACAAAGATTCCCTAGAATCAACAATCCCTCACACCAAAAACATCCAACACAGGACATATCAGCCATACACCCCTGGGAAGCAGGATATGATCTTAGGACATAATAGGATTGACCCACCACAATCAGAATACCAGAAAGGCACACTCAGACTCAGGTCAAAGTTCATGCCACAGGAACAACTCCAAACAAAAGCCCAAGAAAGTATAAAAACCCACCATTCCCTACTACATGTGGCCAGCTTTCCCAGAGCCATCTTTCTGTCTGGCTCTCTACAACCTTCTTTCTAAAGCAGTCTCCATTTTGTTTATTCCCAGTTTAGAATAGACCCTGATGAAAATTTTTCTTTCAACAAGGTCTAGATTATTTTATAAAATGCTTTAGTTTCTCAGCAGTAAGAATGCTAATGAAATATGTGAAAACAAATCTTAAAATCCACTGGCATTGTCTTTGGAATGGAAGACTAAAGCAAAATGTAATTATCCAGACTGGAAATGTCTTTCACAAAAGAAGTTAAGATAAAAGATGTGTTTGTCCTGAGCTACAGATAAATTTCAGAGCAGTTCCAATTCTCAGCAACTCTCTTAGCATAA
>NW_015387276.1:6630-75584 GCF_001527695.2 Protobothrops mucrosquamatus | reverse complement strand
TTTCATGCCCGTTGCTGGTTGGCTAACTAGCAACAGGGTCTTACCAGCCAATGGAATTGTGTGATTACAAGCCAGGGGAATCCCATAAAAGAGGGCTCCCCTGGCCCAGAGAGCCAGTCCGGATTTACTTTATGCCTTGCCAATAAACCGAGAGCTGACTGTCACTCGACTCGTGTCTTACTGCCTGCGCGATCTAACAGAAAATAAATTCCTTTTGAAACAGTAACTTTGCAAAAGGATTATCTTGAGAGTCAGAAGCTTTGTGGACTGGGTACTCACAAAGCTGGAAACTGGGTATTCCAGAGGTCGCTTCCTTCTTGAAAGAAATAACAAACATATTCCTTGAATGTTATCCTAGATTTACCCTTCTTTTCATACTGGCAGTTCAACTAGTCTCAACATCATGGAATGTTTTGAACAGCTTTCTCTGGACCACCACCTATATTTGATCCTGGACAGAAATAATCTGCTAAGATATTCATGCACAGAAACTATAGTTGACACTACATTTCATTCCTAACACTTTCATTGGTTCTAGAGCAGCCCTTGTCCACTTTTTTTCTATATGTGGAGCCCTGTATCATCCCTGAAGCTTTTGAGGATCATCCCATATTTCTGGGGTCAGCAACGCAAGCACTATAACCACAGAGAGCTTCTTCACATTAATTTAATTAAATTTAGGTACTGCCTAACTCTAAATGACTGTGCAAATCTTCAATGTCTTGTAAGAAAAGCTAAGAAGACAAAAATTTGCCCAAATGCCAAATCACAAAAGATGATGTTGTTTCTCATTTGAGAAATGAGAAAGCCCCAAGCGCACAAGATTGGCAATCTTCAGAGATGGGTGAGAGAGAGACTTTTTTGTTACTCACTTTTTTGTCACCTGCAGAATCTTTGCTATTCAATAGTGTTTTACAAACCACAATCAGGAGTTTGTGTTTTCATATCTGAATAATTTCATTTGCTACTAGGTCTGCTATATCTGGGCTGCAAAAAAATCTGGACAACCATTAGATGGCAGCAAAGAGTTTTCTACTAAATATTTCTTTGTTTCCATCCAAAATTTTGCAATCTGCAAGTAGAGGTGGGCGTGATGCTATAAAATCAAGAATGAACCTTGAGTTGTTTGTTACAAAATGAGTTACATATACATTTGGCATAGTTAAGGAAAATATATACATTCTGTGATCAACCCTCAGAAAATCTGTTTTCTGAAGAAAAAAAATGCTGCTATGATTTCTAACATATGCCATTAATGAGCTTAGTTAGTTAACATGTATAAAATCTTTGAAAACTTAAAAGAAGTCAAGTTAAGTACTCTCAGATCTTTAACATTCTTCGATCTAAGATCCAAACAATTCTTTTTTTTTCTTTTGCACTGTACTGTTCTAAAGGTTCCAGGTGCCAAATAATACACATAATTGAAATTGGGATTATTTTCATCCTTTGGGAGATAGATTCTGATAGAAATGGAACAAGAGCGTCTCCAGGACTTTCCATATCTCAAATGTAGCAACTGAGATGGCATACTTTTCTGTTACACGTTTTGGCAACAAAACCACAGAGAGATGAGCCTGGTAGATCTGCTTATTAAATGGAAAAGAGAGAGATTTAATTTAGGAAGGAAAAAAGCTTCAGTGTGGGTGATTCTAAGCATCTTTGCAAACTTTTGATGCCCAGCTTGATGTTGAAGTTTTCTATTTAATTCAATGAACTCATAAACAAGGCAGAATCTAGTACTTAAAGCTATACATTCCCTACAATAAATCTTGAAGCACAGTTACTGAAAGTGAGGTCAGCTATTATGGGATCTAAGTTCTTATTTAGGAAAAGATTTTAGCTACTGTTATTCCAAACTTTCACTTGTCAGCAAGGCACTAGGAATGAGCTTGTGGGTGAGAAAGATAGCTAGTCGGGATCATTTGTTTATATTCTAGCTGTAATTGCCTAGAATTGATCACTTTATAATAGGTTTTGCTCCTGTTCTTCCCCTGATTGATCAGTACCAGCTGTTATATAACCATTGAACTGTTGTGACCATTTTAGCAGCGTGCTTGTCAAACTGTGACAGATGAGTCTTGTCATGTTTTAGAGCTGGGTCAACATCACTGCTGTTTGGTGACACTCTTATAATAAAGTCACAAAACTGATGAACCCACAAGACTGTCTACCCCAGAGAATGCAAAAAAAAAAAAAAAAAAAAGGTTTGCAAAAGGAACTGTTTCCTCTCCTACTCTCTACTGTTGGTTGCTTTCCACTAGTAGAATAAATTTATCAGTTATTAAAACAGGATTCTTCTGGAGGTTTCGAGAAGAGATTGGACAACCATCTGTCTCAAATGGTATAGGGTAGTGATGGCGAAACTTTTAGAGACCGAGTGCCCAAACTGCAACCCAAAACCCACTTATGTATTGTCGGGTGGGGGTGGGGGTGGCCAATTGGGTGGGTGTGGTACATTGGGTGGCTGTGGCACATTGGGTGGGCGAGGCCCATTGGGTGGGTGTGGCTGCGGTGGTAACGGCAGACTGGGTGAGACTAAAAAGTTCAATCAATCACTTCCAACTTTGCAAGATCTTTTTTTTCCCGTGAGAAGTTGAAATTGATTGATTGAACCTTTTTTTTTGCACATGGTGGTGGAGGCCTAAAGCGAAAAAGTTTTATAAAACCCAACTGAAGGCCTAGGACTGGCGCGATGGGGCGCATGCCCACAGAGAGGGAGCTGCGTGCCACCTGTGGCACGTGTGCCATAGGTTCCCCACCATGGACTTAGGGGTTAGGGTTATGTCACCATGAACTCGGAGAGCAAAATGGACATCACCAACAAATTTGGAGTGCTTAAGTATGGTTAGAAGGGCACTGAATTTTCTAAGCTGCCCTATCTATGTTTCCTGGTAAAATACAAGGGAAAATCCCATTGGAGGAAAATTCTACTTAGAGTTAGGGTTATCTCACCATGAACTCGGACAGCAAAATGGACATCGCCAACAAATTCAGAGTCCTTGGGTATGGTTAGGAGGAGGCTGACTTTTCTAGGCTGCCCTATTTATGTTTCTTGATAAAATGCATGGGAAAATCCATTTGAGGAAAATTCCACAGGGTTAGGGTTACCTCACCACGAACACGTGGAGCAAAATTGATGGGTTAGAGTTAGGTCACTATGAACATGGAGAGCAAAATGGACATTGCCAACAAATTAGGAATGCTTGGGTATGGTTAGGAGGGCACCGACTTTTCTATGCTGCCCTATGTTTCTTGGTAAAATACAAGGGAAAATCCCATTGGAGGAAAATTCTACTTAGGGTTAGGGTTAGGTCACAAGAACTCGGAGAGCAAAATGGACATCGCCAACAAATCTGGAGTGCTTGAGTATGGTTAGAAGGGCACTGACTATTCTAGCCTGCCCTATTTATGTTTCCTGGTAAAATGCATGGGAAAATCCCATTGGAGGAAAATTCCACTTAGGGTTAGGGTTACCTCACCATGAACTCATAGAGCAAAATGGACATCGCCAACAAACTCGGAATACTTGGGTATGGTTAGGAGGACACTTACTTTTCTAGGCTGTCGTTTCTATGTTTCCTGGTAAAATACAAGGGAAAATCCCATTGGAGGAAAATGCCACTTAGGGTTAGGGTTAGTTCACCATGAACTCGGAGAGGAAAATGGACATCACCAACAAATTCAGAGTGCTTGGGGATGGTTAGGAGGGGGATGACTTTTCTAGGCTTCCCTATTTATGTTTCCTGGTAAAATAAATGAGAAAATCTGATTGGAGGAAAATGCCACTTAGGGTTAGGGTTACCTCACCATGAACTCAGAGAGCAAAATGGACATTGCCAACAAATTTGGAGTGCTTGGGTATGGTTAGGAGGGCACTGACTTTTCTAGGCTGCCCTATCTATGTTTCTTGGTAAAATACAAGGGAAAATCCCATTGGAGGAAAATGCCACTTAGGGTTAGGGTTAGGTCACAAGAACTCAGAGAGGAAAATGGACATCGCCAACAAATCTGGAGTGCTTGGGTATGGTTAGAAGGGCACTGACTATTCTAGCCTGCCCTATCTATGTTTCCTGGTAAAATACATGGGAAAATTGCATTGGAGGAAAATTCCACTTAGGGCAGTGATGGCGAACCTTTTAGAGACCGAGTGCCCAAACTGCAACCCAAAACCCACTTATGTATTGTTGGGTGCTCGGTGGGCGTGGCCCATTGGGTGGGCGTGGCTGCCATGGTAATGGCAGACTGGGTGGTAAAAAGTTCAAACAATCAATTCCAACTTTTTCCATCTTTTTTTTCCCGTGAGAAGTTGAAATTGATTGAACCTTTTTTTTTTTTGTACAAGGTGGCAGAGGCCTAAAGCGAAAAGGGTTTATAAAACTCAGCTGAAGCCTAGGACTGGTGCGACGGCAGGCGTGCCCACAGAGAGGGTTCTGCGTGCCATCTGTGCCACGCACGCCACCATGGGTATAGTGTTTCCTGCTTGAGCAGAGGTTGGACTAGAGGACCTCCAAGGTCCCTTCAACTCTGTTATTCTGCATTCTGTCACATCAGAATCAGCTCTTTCTCTAAGAGCCTTCATCAATATAGCTTAGAATGTCACTTGTATTCCTTAAAAAAGGCAGAAACTTCTTTTTATTGACTTATAATGCTGATATTTTTTTAAAGGATATGATTTTTAATATTTTGAAGTTTTCCTAAACTTTGAACAAAGTGGATAAGGAAGATTTCTTAAATATATATATTTAAGTTTGATTAATTTTCCTCAAATACTAAAGAGATCAATAAAAAGAATGGTCCAAATGCTTCTTGGCTAATCTGGTGGTCCATAAATGACTGCATTGCTGCCATGCTCTAGTATTATGGTCAAAAGGAAAATAAGCTGATAATAATAGAACGTCGGGTAGGTGAGTGAAGAAGTTTTGGAGAAATTTGGGGTGGAATTTTTAGGGGCTCCTGGGTTTTATTTTCCTGTTTTAGATGTACAGTATAGTGACCTTTGCACTATATTCTTTAGTTTACCATAGGATACCAGTAAGAAGCCATGCAGCCAAAATTAGCAAGTTGCTGTGAAATTTCAGTGGTATGATTTCTGTTAACCAAAGGTTTTCAATCCTTGGATAAAAACAATACTGACTGGGAGTTATAGGTGTTGAAATCTATAACACATTATCTGGAGTTTAAATTAGTCTAGATGCATTATTCTTAAGAGGACCTGAGAAAAGAATGTGCCTATTTTTAGAAAAAAGGATAATATCTCTGTAGGACAGGGGTCTTCAAACTTGGCCCTTTTATGACTTGTAGACTTCAGGTCCCAGAATTCCTCAGCCAGTCATAAAAGGGCCAAGTTTGAAGACTCCTGTGGAGGAGAACACATTCCAGTTAGAGTTTCTGCAGAGTTGGATAGGAAAGTGGGTGGGCCGAAGACAGGTAACAGGTGTCTTCCAGATGTTTTGGGTTACAAATCTCATAATCTCTTGCCATTGCCTATGTTCATTGGGGCAAATAGAATTGAAATCCAAAGCCTCAGGAATGTATCAGGTTGCCTACTTCTAACCATATTAACTAAATAAGCCAGTAGTTTAATTCAGTGTGAAAAAGATTCCTATTGTTCTTTTAATGACAATTCTGTGGTAATTTATTTTTCATATTTTAAAACTGAATCATATTCTTAAATTTTATGTAGTATGTATTAGTCATTTTGTACATTGGGAGATCTGATTTTTCCACTGAGTTTCAACAAGGTTTCAGCAGTTTCATAAAGGTCAATTCAATGCTTAAATGCAAACTTTTTTCTCTAAATGCCTCGATCTAGTAGTTACATATGGTTTATTTTCCAGTTCCTGGGAGCTAGTAGACAATGAAAATCAAATTATCTATCTATCTATCTATCTATCTATCTATCTATCTATCTATCTATCTATCTATCTATCTATCTATCTATCTATCTATCTATCTATCTATCTATCTATCTATCACATTTTGAACCATCCACTTCCCTAGGGATTACATGGAAATTCATTACAAAATAAATTTTAGTGTGGCAAGTTAAAAAGAATGGTGGTAGGGGGAACATCTAGACAAAAACAATGACATGTGGGGTAGGAGGATTTTTTAAAATATAATTTTATTAAAAGTATCATACTATAAATGACAAATGAAAGTGAAGATAATAGGGAAATGGGGAATGGAAAGAAGGAAAAAAGAAGTGTGGGGTAAGAGGGAAAAGAAAAAAAAATTAACTTCCAACTTTTTTCAGTGCAATAGAATAAAAATGCAGGTCAAAAGCTTCATCTTTTTTTCAGCTAATATATATTAGTCATTTTTATAACAATAAACCTAATTGATCAGCAAATCCCAAAATCAGAATTTCATTTTTTTCTTGCCTTGGACACAGAAATCTAGAAGTGGTTTCCTAGCAGAAACAAAACTGGACATATATAGTTTTTTCTTTGATTAAAACAGTTAATTAGGGCATCTTTGCCCTAAAATTTTTCCATACATTCCTCCATTCTGGAGATTATTAGGGATAGGGAGTTTTAATATTTTGCTCCTCATTATCTGCAGTATGGCTTTTGTGGGGGAGAAAGTTAAATCAAAATCACATTTATACAAAATATTTAAGGCTCCCTTTCATATTTACCGCCATCTAAATTGAAATCACTCTACATGTATCTAAGGTTTCCCTCCCCAAAATAAATGGCATGGCAATGGGGTTTGTTTCTATTACATGAATTTGATGCCAATTCAGTGTGTCCCATTGAAGGAGCAGCATAAGACCTAATAAAAGGTTTGCCATCTAAGTGTGCCTAAGACGGAGGCTTTTACTGAAGCCAGTAGCCAGGATGGAAGCAACATTCAGATGGGTTTTCTGCTGAGGAGAGCAGAGGACTTGTATCTATCCTTGTCTGGATTCATAATAGACTGCCCTGTGCTTGCTATGCACCTTGATGAGGCTTGCTATCCTTCACATTATCCCGGTGCAAATAATACATTTGCTTGCAAAAGTGAAATATCTTGACCATTGTCTCTTCTCATGAAAATTAGCAACACTTAACACTGTTGTAAATTTGTGAAACAAAAGGAAAGAACCAATAACCATACATCCCATGACAGTAATCCTTTCCTACACACTGTTCTTGAGCGAATAATTATGTGTACCGTAAGTACAATTGGTTACATTTCACGTCTATATCCATTTATTAGCTGAAAGCACAACTAAAATAGAGATTCCAGGCAATTTTTTAAAATATACTGCTCACAAAAATAAAGGGAACGCAAACCCCTTCAATTCCATGGTAAAATGTTCCCTTTATTTTTTTGAGCAGTATATATTGTCTTCACATGATACCAGAGGTCTCTTTTTAAAAGTCCTTTCTATTCTTCATAGGCTAACAACAGAGAATGAGAATTTTCTCTGCTATGGTACTTGGATCTTAGTTTCCACAAAAGTGTGTCTGGAATTGAAGAGAATATTTCAACATCTCTATTTGGGCCAGCTTGATGGAAGTAGGTAGCTCAGGTCCTGCTTTCTTTATACGACATTTAGTTCTCTAAGAAGAGGGACTCCAGCTCAGGAGTGTCAGAGAATATTTAGTTCTCTAAAGAGATGACATCTGCTAATGGCCCTTTTTGGCCACCTGCTCACCTTGCAATTGTTTTATGACTTGCATTTTTACTGTGCTTTAGGCATATGGAGTCTGTGGGCGGAGATGCTATGCTATACAATGCCTTCATACTGTGGTTGAAAAGCATTTTTAAAAGCCACCACTATCCTTATTTATTCAGGAATCAGTTGTTTGGCTCTTGACAGTTTGCTAAGTCTTGTAACTTTCAGGTCAACACCTCCTCTGCTTCAGAAGGATTCTGCCTCTATTTAGCTGCAGAAGGCCCACTAATTTCTATGTACATAACCTGAAATATCTTTTCCATAAGTTCACAGGTACACGTTGAGAGTAGAAGTCCATGTTGAGCTGTACCTCTTCCCCACCTCGTCTTCTTTTGCTCGGGCAAATTAGCAATAAAACACATATACTTAATAAAATAATTGATCCAGAATTTCATTTTTTGAACAGATGAATTCAAGGAATAGCATTTTAAAGGTTCTTCACAGGAGAGAGAAAAGGGAAATTACTGAACAATGTTCTCCTCTCTGCAGTTCCTTTATGCTGTGCTGGAATGATGAGGCAAAAGAAGAAACAGAGGGAGGATCAGCAAAAAATTATCTCCTATTTTTGCTTCAATGGAAGAACCCTGCAAGTAGCATTTCCTCCACAGGAACCCTTGATCCAAGTTTCTTTTTATATTTATTCACTGTGCTTTCATGTTGAGTTGGGCTATATAGTAACTACAAGTATAAATACATGTGGAATTTAAGATGAAGAATCACAGAGACAGATTTTTCTAGAAGGACTGGTCAGAGTAGCAGGAAGATTAAAAAGAAATCTTGTATGTTAAATGTTTCTGAAATCAGGCAGTAGAATAAGTTACTCCTGAATACATGCATTGCTACTAATCCAAAACTATGTTCAGGAATGGGATATTTATTATGGGGATGGCATTCTCTTCTCAGCACTTAACTCGTAATATTTTGTGACTGAGAAACAGAATTGTGCAGTAATTCTGAGAATGAGCACAAGATAAATATGTGCGTAGGATTAGATAGTGATAGCATGTGATATCATAAACAGTTTGGCTCCTCCCTGTTGTATTGGCACTGTGTCACGTCTTTAGATCAGGCAGCTAGCATTCTCAAAAAAGCACTTTGGAATTAAGTTCACACAACAAGCAGCAAGCAAGCAAACAAGCAAACAAGCAAAGAAAGCCTTCCCTGCATGGCTAAACTTTTCCTAGTGGGTGATCTCAACTTAGCCTACATTCTGTAAAAAAAAGCGTGGAATCCAAATGGAAATGCTACATAAGTTGTCACTGTCTCTTACATACAGTTGGCCTAACATCAGGTCACTTATGTGTCTTCTTTGAAGAGTACAGAGAATTGCAGGCAGAGAATCTTTGCCAACCTACAAAATGGACCACAACACAGAAACTGTGATTGCCCAGATTGTTAATTAATAGATTCCATAAAGTTGCAGAATAATGATGATGGTGATGATGAGGCTGATTTGGATCCTACACATTAATACAGCCCCATTTCTTCACTGTACTCTTCTATTCTGGAACTCATCTGTCTGGGCATTTTAAGATCCTGCCTATCCAGAACCCCAGCCTGATTGCTATCCCAGATTTTCTGGCTTTTCCTTCCCATTATGAGCTCCATAATCACCTTCTCTTCTCTCCTCCCTTTTTGCCTCTGCAGTTCTACCCAGGCACCTTCTGCCTTACCTCCTGGACCACTTGGCTGACGGTCTCCCAAACGGTCTCTTCCAGAGCACTCCATACAGCTGCACTTTGGTGCGGATATCCAAGGCATCCAGATCTGTCGGATCCATGGAGGGGGAAGGAGAGACGGAGTTGGATTTTGAAGTAAACATTATTAAGGGGCAGACTTTAAAAAAAAAATCTAATTCTCTGCCTCTGCTCTGCAGCTGTAGGAATCCGATTAAATGCAACGAACCAGAAAGGCGTAACTGCTTAGTCGGGGAGAGAGGGGGAGAGAGTGAGGCTTTGCTCTGAATCAATAACTCTGCTGCCAGTGCTCGATATTTGATGCAGAGATGATGTGAGCTTCCTCGTTTCATTTCACTTCCTGATGCCCTGAACAGAGAGGGAACATTCCAGACAAGCAGGGGGAAAAAACCTTTTTCATGAAGTACGTAGATGGAGCCCTCAGTGTAACAAGCCAAGGCATAGTTTGTGTGACAATGGAGCACTCACAAAGTATAGTTGCAGGCAGAATGAAATGGCACTCATATGTTTCTTCCCTAGTCAGTTTAGTATGATGGTTAAGGTTTAGGACTAAGAACATGGAGATCTGGGTCCAAATCTTCCATCCATTCACTGGCTAAATTCTCGTGCTGAGAGTGACCAGCCCAATTTACCTTGTCAGGTTGTTGTAAAGATAAAATGGGAGGAGGATCCAAGAAGGGACATTGTGCTGCTTGAAAAAAAATATGGGATAATGATAGAATAAAGGGTTCCTTTAATGAATAAGCTGGATGGGACTAACCACCTCTGAGCTCAATGAAGATTGCATTTTTGTTCAGATGTTGATCATTAACATATGTTTGAACGCAAATTCCACTAGCCAAGTTTCCATTCAGATGTGAGATTTAAGGTTGAAAAGACTTGATTCTAATTTGTGGACCAAGATATTTTTAAAATTATTTTTAATTTTCTCTGAGGTAAGAAAAAACAAGAATATGTGACAAGAGCTCAGAACGATACATCTCAACATTCAGTCACAGCCAACATGTAACTTATGACCCAAGATTTGAAGACAAGATTCAGCTTAAACCAGTCAGAGATGGTTTGAAAAGAAGATGTGATGAGAAGCTATAATGGAAGGCGTTCTTTGGCAGAATGGGATGGAAACAGGATTTTAGAGGACATTAACTTTGTAAAATTTCAGCTTGAGAGCTCCATTTTTTTTTTAAAAAAAAAGAAAAACACACCTATACTCTTTTAAAGCAGAAATAGAGGAGCTAGGGAAAGGAAATGCAGCAAAACCTGTTTTTGGCTTAGCAATAAAATGTTCAGAAACTGTTTAAAAAGTAAGCTTTCTTACTAAACTAATTACCAGCTTTTCTGGGCGGTTACAATGGCTGATTGACATAGAATTGTTTGTGCAAACAATGCTTTGAGAAATGTGTGTTAATGCTATGGTGTATATACCCTATGATATAAATAGAAATATGTATTATATGCAATAGTTTTAACCATAAACCATCCATTTGACCTTTTTGTCTCAAAACAGACTGCCTGAACAAATTGTAGCAGAAGCGTAGCAGACATATTCAGCAGTGCAGCAATAGCAACAGGACACTTAAAAACCAGGCTTTCTTCCCTTCCCTTCATTTCTTTTCAATCTATGTGGAATATTGGGAACTGTCCCATACATTATGGGTTGTGGTCATGGAGGTATTTAGAGGTGCGGCTGCTTGATTACATCTCAACAAAGGCTCCTGGCAGGGTTTCTAGGATACTGATAGCTGTAGAAGACTTTGGAAACCACGCTTCTGTTTTTGAGCATTGCAGTATGGGTGATGTGGTTAATGGAATGGTTAACCCTTGCTTGTCTAAAATCTCAACCTTTAACTTGTCTAAAATTTCAGACAGGATTACATTTTGTAATTTTTCAACTTAAGTTCCTAAAAACGTTTTTTAAAAACATATGGGTTAGATATGAACATTAATTTGCTCTCCAGATTTCATCTTTTTTAAACTGAAGCTCTATGGCTAACTTATGTTATTCAAAGTTTACTCAAGATCAGAAAACAAAAACAAAAATCAAACCCGTAGAGTAGAATATGGAAAAGTCAGATCATCAAAGAAGACAAATAGGTAGTCTAGAATTATAAAGAGCTATTGGGAAAATTAAAACCCAGAAAGAACTGATGTTAATAAAGAATAACATAAGGTTTCTTATATTTCCAGAAATAAAATGAAGACAGTATACCAGTTATTCAGTGGAAATGTCAAAATGCTAACACATAATTTGCAATCACTGCAAATGTGCCCAATTTTGACTCAATCAGCTGCTGCATTCTTTGATATCAACTTATTGAAAACGAACTTCAGTTCATTCATTCCAAGTCAAATTGGTATATCGTTTTGATTATCTGCCATGACAAATTTTGAAAATTCACATATAACACAAAGCAGAAATAAGATCTCCTCAAATTACCCTTCAATTTTTTTCCTCACCAATAGGAAACTTTGTTACCTGCCCCTGACAACCTTTTTAAACTCTGTATTGTTATAAAATAGCAAACTATTTCTCCAAAATTCATTATAGTATGAACCCCTTCATTATCATTACCAGGCTAGCCTATTTAGCAGAAAAAAGCAATCCAAAAGCAGATGGGCAATTAGATCCCAAATGGCCCCAAAGTGTGCAATTGTAATCATTTTTGTTGTCAATGAATTAATTACTTTCTACTATTGGTCTGATAATCATAGGTAGCTGATAGTCATAGGCAGTTACTGTATTGTCAGACCATTCCTGCTATCCTACCGTAAATTTTCTAATAGCTCCAAATAGACTGGATCAGTCACTAGAACAGCGGTTCTCAACCTATGGGTCGGGACCCCATTTGGGGTCGATCGACCATTTCACGGGGGTCGCCAAGCAAGGCTGTCTGCCATTTTTTTCCCCCTTTCCGGCAGGTGCCTTACCTCCCTTGAGCTGGGCCAGCTGGTGGTTGGCCTGCTCCGTCTCTGCCGCTTGCCAGCTAGACCTCGGCCGGCGCAGGGGGCGGAACCACGCATGTGCGGCGCTCCCGGGAAGGGAAAGTCCTCGACTTACGACCGGTTGGGTAGTCCTCGACTTACAACCGGTTTAGTCCTCGACTTACGACTGGTTTAGTGCTCGACTTACGACCGGTTTAGTCCTCGACTTATGACCGGTTGGGGTCGTGGCATTAAAAAGGTTGAGAACCACTGCACTAGAAGAAATCTCTGGTCTTCTGTCTACACCTGTTTGCTTCAATTGTGTAATTTCCTGTTATCTTCCTCTCCAATTCCCGTAATAGTCGATCGCCAAAATCATGGAAGCCCAATATTTTAGGGCACAGATGGTGGGGGGGGGGGCGGAGGGGAAAGCATTGTACACAATTGCTTATGGTCTGTACTTGGAAAGGCCAATTAGAGATGGACAAAACCACCTGGTCACTTTTGCACATTTTGTTTTACAAGCCTATCTCTCCAACCTCTATACCAGTGTTTCTCAACCTTGACAATTTTAAGGCATGTGGACTTCAACTCCCAGAATTCCACAGCCAGCTTTGCTGGCTGTGGAATTCTGGGAGTTGAAGTCCACATGCCTTAAAATTGTCAAGGTTGAGAAACACTGCTCTATACCTATCTGCAATTTGTTTTGTTTTTTTACAGAGATGCCAAAACCTGGCAGTGGAATAGACATTTTCATATAAAAGACTGGATAGCATATTCTATATAGAGGATTCTGTCGAAAATTTGAGCTTTTGTTATAGAAAATACATTAAAAATAATTTCTGATCAGTCTTTTTCTATCCAGCCGGCAGGTACCCGAGTAACTTTCCAAGATGTTCCAGCTCCATTTAAACAAGCTTAAATTTGGATTAAAAAAAAAAAAATATGTAAGGATTTTCCTTAGAAATGTCTGGAGCTAACAGAGTGTGGTACATTTGTGGTCATTTATGCATTTACACGACTGCCGAAATCAAACCAGGTGACTCTGGGTGGTGGACAAAAATCCCATAATTAATACAATGAATTAAACAATGACAGGTCAAAGAAAACTGAAAACCTTCTCTTACCATCATGGATTCAATTCAACCTGATCCCAGAGCTGGGAGAAAAAACCAGGTCTTAACTGCTCTTCCCGCCTAAAGGCATGTAAAGTTGGGGCCAATCTTATGTCTAAGAAAAGATCATTCCAAAGGGCAGGGGACATCACTGAAAAGCCACATCTCCTGGGCTCATAACATCACGATTTCAATGAAAGGACCCAGAGGTTGCCTTCTCCTTCAGAATGTATGGGATGGTCCAACAGGCAACCCAGTCCTATGTCAGGTAGGATATCATCAGCATTTTGAATTGCACCTAATCTGTAGCTTACAGAAGGGAGTTATCATGCCAGCATAATAAATATCCATAATTAACTGGGCTGGTGCATTATGGTCCAATTGAAGTTTCCAATGGTCTTCAAGGGTGTGTAAATCACCAACAGGTTTTTAAAAATAACAAAAAAAACATGTTTAGGTAAGAACATTTAATACTTTGGTATGTTACATTTGAATGGGAGACAAAGTATGCTGATTTATTATGCTTTTCACTGGGTTCTTCTAAAATTGCTTTATCTGTTTCTAGAAGTGAATAAATGAGATAAAAATGAGATAAAGCAAACTATAAACCATTTCCCCTTGAAGACTCTACAAATTCTTGCTTCTTTGTCACCATTAAAAATGAGACAAATTATTTCAACAATGCAGCAAATAATTTTTAATGTAATAAAAACATATTTAAACAGTTCACAATTAAAGTGAAAAAATTAAAAATAAGGCAGCCATCCATGGAATGATCTCATGTGTACAAATGATTTAGAAAAGACATTAAAATTACACTTTAGTACACGTAATCAGGTATACAGCTATGACCAGGGAACACTACCCATGAAATCATAGCTGGATAGGGACATAACAGAAACATGTAAAAGTTCGTATCTTTTTGAAATGAATAATCTCCTTCAAATGCTGCTGCAAGGGCTTCCCATTTTCCAAGTTACCTATGATTCATCATAAACAACACAGCAGCACAATTTATTGTTCAAGTTTTCCCATTCTGGTACAGCTGGATATTAAAAATTATTTTCACTTAGGATATAGGAAAATCACTTTTGAGCTTCCCCTTTCCACTTGGAATTTCAGAAATTCCAAGACATTTCCTTTCAAATGAAGATACTGCATTTCCTTGACATATCTGTCAAATATTGCAAACTTAGGTTTCTCCAGCATAGGCAAGATTGTTTTATGAATAATGGTAATTCGGTGACTGAATGTAATGTTGCACACAGACATTTCCACTTTCAACTCAGTCCACAGCTGATGTGACTTGTGGAAGTGTTGGAATTTGTGAGAATGTATTAATGATGCATCTCTATTTTAGCAATCCATGGCTTTCAGGTTTATTGGGAAGTTCAGAATACAAATTGGATGTGATTAGTAATAAGAGTCAAGAAGAGTAGAATTAGACTACAAAAAACAATGATTTTGCATTGATTTTTTAAATCTGGGCAAAGTCAAAATTCATATGCTCAAATCCAAATTTCTCAAAACTGAGCTTCTCAGTATTATAAGAGATCAAATTTCTGGAATTCTGCTACAAGATTTCTTTTATTATCTAGAAATTCCCTTCTCGTAGCTCACTGCTACAAAAGCAGTTAGCAATTAAATACTGACAAAGTATTCCAGGCACCTTTGTTCCCATACAGGAGCAAATCAGCCCCATAAGCATTTTTCCTACACTGCCTTATGATGTTTATTGTGTAATAATCATCACACATTAAGCCCTATTCATTGCCTTACAAATAATAATTTAGTTCTAGATACCGAGCCCAGGTTAGTGAAGTAGGAAAAAAAGAATTAACAGACTTGCTTTCACAAATTTGATTCAGTTTAGGTAGCTTCCAACTAAGTTTTGCAAATAACAGTAAGCACTTAAAGTCTGGCCTTCTCTCTCAATTACATACAACAATCAAATAATTTTTTTTTAAATGTGTGATTTAAACTCAAAACTATATCCCTGAATCTTAATTCTTCTTCCAAATATTTCTATATTAATGACATTTCAATCAAGTTTGGCGACTTGTCATTTTGTCCTTATTTCCCAACTTGCTAGTTGGAAGAATAGACATTCTTGTCATTTTCCCAGCAATGGTAATTTGGCATTTTATGACTTTATTTTCAACCATACAAATGTGACAGGCACATTAACCAGCTCAATTTATATATCAAATAGTATATCTGGGGTTTTTGTCCCATGTTTTAACAAATGTGTTTCTATTTTCTCTTCTAGCGTAGAAGAGAACTCTAAAACTGTAATCTTTGAAATGCTTTCTTGCAGATCAAGCACAACTGGCAGATCCATTTGTGATGCACCATTTTATGATGCTCGATCCACAGCAGCACAGATGAGTGATTTAAGTTATTGATATAAATGTATGCAGCTGATAAACATATATTGGAAAGAATAGCAGTCAATAGGTCTGTTGAGTATTAGCTTTTAAAAAAAAACCTTTAGAAACAGTCATGTTTATATTATTTAATGTTAATTCCTTTCTGGTTCTAACATTATGCCCTCCCATAAAAGGCAAGATTTTTTTTTAATGAAAAACTGATATTGCCTACTGATGCTCAACCAATATTCATTCAATAAGTAGGAACTGCCAATTAAAACATAGCCATTCTGAACAATCTTAACATCCACTGTCCAGGAAATATAAGATGTGAGCAAGGCAGGCATGGAAAACAAGTTTCATTAATTACTGGACTGTAAAATGTTACTGAAGAAAGGATCAGATTTATCTCATGGAATAATCAGTCCAGTAAAAAAACATTTCACTCAAACACTATCTTGTTTATAAATAAATTTTTAACTATTAGTGAAAGACTTTTGACAATGTGATTGAAAAATTAAAGCATATATAAAACTGTGCACTAGTAACCAACATATATTTTAACCATTTAATTTTTTTTTAAACCAATGGCTTTGACAGGGTTTTCTTTTTCTGGATAATTACAGATACTTTTTTGAACCACTATGATGTGTAGAATTCGTGTTCTAGAGGTGTGCTGATACTCAGTTTTAACAGACTTCAGACATTTAATTCAAAACAAGCTCACAACCTGGAATGATTTTTGGTAGTAATATCAGAAAGTATTAAAGTTTCAGCTTTTGAGGTTGATGCCTGATGAACAGGGCTTACCTTATTCTACTTGAAAAGAAACATTTTTGTAAATAAACTAGCATTCATTTCAATAAACACCTATTTCTTAGAGTTCAGAACAATCTAACCTCTTGCTGAATGTGGCTCTCTTCTGTACTGTATAGCCTGTTAAAATCAAGGAACAAATGTGCTTCCATAATAAGTCAATGCAAGAATCCTATCAAACTTCTTTATCTAATACAAATTTTGCCTACAACTTCATCCTCACAAATATTTGTTCACCAGATGATTCCTTCTAAGTCAGCCCATGCCATTATTAATGCATGGACATTTGGAAGATGTGAACACTCTTCCCGCATATTAGAAGGTAGCATCATAATGTCAAGAGATCAGCTCTGAATGCTGATATACAGAATACTTGGATTATGATTTCATGATGAATTGCAAGGATCTTCCCAGATAATATCCAAGTTCCAGCTTCCCTGAGAATAGGTAGGAAGTCATAATGAAAATATCTTCAGAAAAAAAAGAAATTATGCAGGATTTATAACTAGCCATCAAAGAGTACTATCTCTCTCTTCTATTGAGTTTTCCCACAGTTTTCTTGTTAAAACGATGATCCTCTCCAACTCCTTATCATACATGGGGTAGTCAACAGGGTAAGAGAGACAGCAATAAAAAAGCAACTGACTGCTGCTTATATCAGATTGAAGGGAAAAATGCTGGTCTTCCAAGTTTTAATGTTGGTGTCCAATAGATAAAATCAGAGGAATCAAACAACCCAGAACCAGTGCAGCCACCTCCAGGCGACTGAGTCCCTTGCTTCCAGCAGAGTCAGGTTTATGGCTATGTCCCACTCCACCCACTTCGGGAAGAACATGAACTGTGGCAACATATAGGAAAGTCCCAGCAGAGAACAACATGGCAACTCCAGTGGCATTGACTTCTGAAAGTGCCTCTTTACTGCTCTGTAAAAAAAAAAAGGCAAATAAAATATTAAAGCTCATCCTTCTTTAAATTGTACTTCAATTGCTGCTCTACTGGAATTTCAAAAACATCTTTAGAATGCATTATACCTTATCTCAAAAAACCCCCTAATGTTCTGGAGATCTAACATCCTCTACCGCCAGTGGAAAATTTACTCAGCAAATTTTTGTCAGTGCAAAAAAACTAGATGGGGGCTGATGATTTACATAAAATCCATAATTTGGTGTTAGTTAAAAAAAAAAGGTCAACACAAGACCAATTATCTGCATTTTATATGCACTACTTTCACTCAAAGAACAATTCATAATCCAGCAAAAATGCTCTATGAAACAAAATACCAAATATTTAAGAGTCTGCAAAATTGATTCCCCAACTAACATACTGATGCACAACTGACTGGTAAACATGATTAATCTGATTATTTAAAACGTTTCATATTCCACGGCTGTTTTACCTTGCTTAATCCCAAATAAGTCACCATTGACAAAACAGGTGCTGCTAATGCAAAAACCAGCAAGTGCTTCCTGATTCGATTCCGTTCAAGACCAGCATGCATAAGAAACGAGACAAGCCCAAAAGCAGCAGGTGCCTACAACATAAAAGCAATAAAATATTTAATGCTCAAGTAAATAATAATAAAACGAGTTGTACTGCCTTCATTTGCAAAATGGAATGTTTAGTGAGATCAAATGCCAGTAGTACATTACTGAGCCCTTCCTTAAGTTTTCTGTTGGTGGAGTATACTGTATCATTAGTATTAAGCCCTTCCTTAATATGAGATAGTAAATCACTATATCTAATGAGGAAAATAGCACACTTCAACTATAATAAAAATACATGTTTTCCTGTTCTTTATAACACTATATGTCATATAATTGAAAAAAGTTAATACATTTACAAATACTTTTTAGTAAAAAAAAAAACACTATATGCCATACAATTGAAAGAAGTTAATACATTTACAAATACTTTTAGTAAAAAAAACCCTAATACTAAAATCCTTATTTTAACATTAGTATTAAAAATTAATGATACACATACAGATTGTTACGATAAAAGCATCCTAGAGAGCTGAAGAGGCTGGTGGACAGCAACCTTACTAGTTTGCCTTCAGGTAATTTTGTGACTACATCCATGCCATATTGTGAAAATACAATCTCCATGGCAGCCATTTAGTCAAACTAGAACAGTGGTTCTCAACCTTTTTAATGCCGCGACCCCCCACCTGGTCGTAAGTCGAGGACCAAACCGGTCGTAAGTCGAGGACTAAACCGGTTGTAAGTCGAGGACTAAACCAGTCGTAAGTCGAGGACTACCCAACCGGACGTAAGTCGAGGACTTTCCCTGCCCGGGAGCGCCGCGCATGCGTGGTTCCGCCCCCTGCGCCGGCCGAGGCGTAGCTAGCAAGCGGCAGAGACAGAGCAGGCCAACCACCAGCTGGCCCAGCCCAAGGGAGGTAAGGCACCCGCCGGAAAAGGGGAAAAAAATGGACAAAAAATGGCGGACAGCCTTGCTTGACGACCCCCGTGAAATGGTCAATCGACCCCAAATGGGGTCGCGACCCATAGGTTGAGAACCGCTGAACTAGAATGTAATTCTCAAAAATCTAAGGGATTGCTTGGCCCTGTTACTATAACAAAAAAATCCAAAAGATGAAATTAGTATAGCTTCAGGCCCAATAATCATTCAGAATTAGCTGCCATTTCCTACACAAGATCTATGTGATTCTAATGAAAATTAATTGTACGTAAAGTGTCTTCTAAGTACATTCAATTCAGCAGTAAGAAGTACTGCTGCTTACTACATGTCATTACTAGGCTAGCACAAACCTCCCACATACACAGTACGTAACTGCATACTTCTACTCCTAGATGCCATCCTAATTACAAAAGCAAACATAAATGATTTTAAAAATGCATGGATACTTTTTTTTAAAAAGAACTTTTGCACTTCACTGAAGTCTATAATTCCTCATTCACCGATGGAAGAAGCATGGAAAAGTTTCTTACTCAAAGCTTACCTTATGCAGCATAATTGCAACAAATACTATTAGCTGGACACTAGTCTGAGATGTAGAAGCAGCTGCACCCAAGGCAACACCATCAGCTTAATGAGGGAGGAAGGGGGAAAAAAGCCACACAACCATGAATCCATCCACTGATCAAAGTTATTGGAGCTAAATTATACAAGAGTAAGTCTGTCACCTGATTCTCTTATCTTAACCTGCTCTCCCGTTCCTGATGATGGTTTTAATATTTATGTTTCAGAGTAGATCCTTGGCATCAGTTTTCAATCAGGAATGGTAACAGAGCCAACAGTTTTGTTTAGCTCTTTGCAACATAGTTTTAAAACATATGTTTTGTTGCTATATTTTTGGTTCTTTTGGTCCCAGTGATTTAATTGAGTTGTATTTCCACATTCAGGGGTGGTCCATAATTTGGAGGTCCTCCTGGATTCAGTTTCTACTCAGTGAGTAGGAACCAGCTATGATCAGGAAGACCCTTGCATCTATTCACCTGGTGCACCAACTACAGTGCTGATTTTGTACGTTTGCCCACTGACAAAGAAATGATCAATCTATAATTGTAATGGTAGGTTTATTTTAACAGTGAGAGACAGAATAATAACCAAAAAATCGAGAAAAACACATTTCAAAAAAGTTATAAATTGATTTGCATTTTAATGAGTGAAATAGGTATTTGACCCCTTCGCAAAACATGACTTAGTACTTGGTGGCAAAACCCTTGTTGGCAATCACAGAGGTCAGACGTTTCTTGTAATTGGCTACCAGGTTTGCACACATCTCAGGAGGGACTTTGTCCCACTCCTCTCCAAGTCATTAAGGTTTTGAGGCTGACGTTTGGCAGCTTGAACCTTCAGCTCCCTCCACAGATTTTCCATGGGATTAAGGTCTGGAGACTGGCTAGGCCACTCCAGGACCTTAATGTGCTTCTTCTTGAGCTACTTCTTTGTTGCCTTGGCCGTGTATTTTGGGTCATTGCCATGATGGAATACCCATCCATGACCCATTTTCAATGCCCTGGCTGGGGGAAGGAGGTTCTCACCCAAGATTTGATGGTACATGGCCCTGTCCATTGCCCCTTTGATGCAGTGAAGTTGTCCTCTCCCCTTAGCAGAAAAACACCCCCAAAGCATGTTTCCACCATATTTGATGGTAGGGATGGTGTTCTTGGGGTCATAGGCTGCATTCCTCCTCCAAACATGGCGAGTTGAGTTGATGCCAAAGAGCTTACTTTTGGTCTCATCTGACCACAACACTTTCCCTCAGTTCTCCTCTGAATCATTCAGATGTTCATTGGCAAATGTCAGACGGGCCTGTACATGTGCTTTCTTGAGCAAGGGGACCTTGCGGGTGCTGCAGGATTTCAGTCCTTCACAGCATAGTGTATTACCAATTCTTTTCTTGGTGACTATGGTCCCAGCTGCCTTGAGATCATTGACAAGATCCTCCTGTGTAGTTCTGGACCGATTCCTCACCGTTCTCATGATCACTGAAACATCACAAGGTGAGATCTTGCATGGAGCCCCAGACCGAGGGAGATTGACAGTTATTTTCTGTTTCTTCCATTTGCGAATAATCACACCAACTGTTGTCACCTTCTCACCAAGCTACTTGGCCATAGTCTTGTAGCCCATTCAAGTCTTTTGTAGGTCTACAATCTTGTCCCTGACATCCTTGGACAGCTCTTTGATCTTGGCCATGGTGGAGAGTCTGGAATCTGATTGATTGATTGCTTCTGTGGACAGGTGTCTTTTATACAGGTAACAAGCTGAGATTAGGAGCACTCCCTTTAAGAGAGTGCTCCTAATCTCAGCTCGTTTCCTGTAGAAAAGACACCTGGGAGCCAAAAATCTTCTGATAGATAGGGGATCAAATACTTATCTCACTCATTCAAATACAAATCAATTTATAACTTTTTTTGAAATGCATTTTTCTGGACTTTTTGTCGTTATTCTATCTCTCATTGTTAAAATAAACCTACCATTACAATTATAGACTGATCATATCTTTGTCAGTGGGCAAACGTACAAAATCAGCAGGGGATCAAATATTTTTTCCCCTCACTGAATGCCCTTTCCTGGACTTGGGAGTCTATTGTCACAGTCTTTCATGCTTTGGTCTAAGATTCATTCTAAAAGTTGAAAAGGGAATGTATGTTTGAGAGCAGGAGATTAGGATCTAAAAATGCAGATATATTGCTATAGTATTTGAAACAAATGTATAACATAGCAGTAGTAAATTTATTTACTGTGCACTTATAGTTAAGTATCGTATAGCAGCAAGACAGAAGCAGTAATTCATATTATAATATACACAAAATGTAAAACCACAACATATTCTTAACTTTACGTTTTAATGGTTTTACAGAAACAAAAATATTTGTTTAGATCTTTTTTTAAAACTTTAAAAGATTTGTCTCCAAACATAATTCTAGAAAACTAACGTTAGGAATAAAATCTCCAGAAATGTCTCCAACTTGAAGCCTATAGACTGGATCAAATATGTATTTTCCTATTAAAAATCACTATAGCCCTGAGCTGTAGAGAATCATCAGGGACATATCCCTGCAGTTCAGTTTAGTCTCCTCTCTTATCTCAAAGTAGATTAACTTGGGGAGAAGAATAAAAAGAAAGTCCACAGCACTATTCCATTATTAGCAGCAGTAACTACTGGGATCATGTCAACACTAACTCACATAACTTGACAGTATCGGTGTCATTTTTTTAAGAAAAACATAACAAACCAACAAAATTAACCTACCTGCTGCATGGACAACTAGTCCTAGTGTAGTAGTAATTTTGGAATTGCCTGACCTTCCTGCTTCTGGGTCTGAAATAATTAAGAAATCTTATCAAAGAGATATAAATAAGAGAGCAGGAGCAGAAACTGAAATGAAGAAACATTACAAAAGTTAATATTTATTAGAAGTTAATATAGGTTAAAAAGCCACTTTAGTAAAGTAGTTAAGGTGATGGATGGTCTAGAAACTAGAAGACTGAATTCTAGGCATTTTATATAGGATAATATAAGAATTACAATAATATTATAGTGCATACCAAAAATTTGAATAGCACTTAGAAAATCTGCCCATTGACATTGCAAAATGCCACACAGTTTGGATCTGCACATATACTACGCTGATACATTGCGACATTCTAGGTTCTTCTGAGGAACTTGATGCATATAAAGGTCAACACCAGCTAAAGAACTGGCAGCTGTGACTGGACATTATCATGAATAGATTATAATAACAATTTTTCACTAAACTAAACTATCTCTATTAACTCTTTCTCAGTGCCTTTGAATCTTTCCTTCCTTCTTCCCATTTAAGGGAATGGAATATTCCATGAACTTGAATCCTTTTGAAAGATAGTTTAACATTTATTTATTAATTTAATTTAATTTAGTTTATATGATGCCCACCTTGCCATCAAGTGACTCTAGGCGGCTCACAACAAGATTAAAAATGACAATATAAAACATTAAAATACTAAAATGATAAATATTAAAATTAAAATTAACAGAGATAGCTAAAGAAGGAAGCAAAATAAAATTTGATGGAAATAGAATCTTCTCTTAATATACAAACCACCTGCAATATGGGATGCCCCCAACAGAACCCCAGGCCAATCAGGAGACCCAGGTTTTAAGCCCATCTGGAAGGCCAAGAGGATGGAGGCGAATTAACATTCACAGGTAACCACAGATAAGCAGTGAAAATATCACACTGGACCTTTGAAATGCAGCTGTTGGATGGAATAGTCAGAAAACCATGGGCTCCATATCACTTTTACATGGTTTAACAATGATTTAAGTCTAGTTCCTGCCAAATAGAATGTAACTATGATTTCCAGGTTAGTTATGGGTTAAAGAATATGAGGATGATGTTCTCTGTGACATGCTTATTATATCAAAACACTGAGGCTTGGGGTGGAAAATATGTCTTCACAAGTATTTGCATGGAACCAAGCACAGTGTATTCAACATTCAAGTATTTCTGGTTAAAATATGATGAATACTTTCTGCCACTGTCTTTGTTTTGTAGCCGAAATCTCAAAATATAATTACTTACTGGTTTAGTAAATTTTATCTAAAGCTAAAAGTTCACTTGTTCATTTTTTTAAAAAAAAAATTCTACAAATGCCACCCAAAGTTAATGGAGAATCTCCATTTAAAGTCCTTCCTGTGCAGGTAGTCTTCACTTAATGACCATTTGTCCAGTGACAATTTGAAGTTACAATAGTGCTGAACAATGTTAGTTAATGGCTGGTCTTTGAAGTTATAGCTGTGAAAGCACTTCCGTGGTCACATGATCAAAATTTGGCAGTCCACCTGTATTTATAACTATACAATTGTGTTTCAATTCCCCCCCATCTATCTCCCCTCCCATTACAGCCCTTTTGACCACCCTTTATTCCATTGCCCCTCCCCTCAGCCATCCTGCAGTCCATTGCTCCTGCTTTTAACCTTTGTCGTCTTCTTCCTCCTGTTGCTTACAAGGTGTGTCTGTTCTGGCCTTTTGCAAAACAGCTATGGCCACGTGAGGCCTTGCCATGCTAGGGCAAGACCAACAGAGTTCAGGATGGCCCCCAGGGCAGAGATGGGGGGGGGGAGAGGAGAAAAACAGGCAGATAGGGGGAGTTGAACTGGAGATGAGAGCAGCAGGGCAAGAGAAGGATGATGTCCTTGCCTAATGGTAACACAGTCCTAGCCACAACCAGAACTACTAAAATTGCGATCGCTAAGTGGTACAATCATGTGATATTTCACCTAACAACTGCATCCCTTAGCGATGGAAATTCCCATTCCAATTAGAGTTGTTAAGTGAGGACTACATATATACTATTTTTTTCACCATTAACAATGTAAACTTTTGACCAAATGTTGTGCTGCAAAATTTTAAAGGCGAAAATGTTAATTTTGTTTCAAAATTCACCCCCCTATCCTTTTTTAATATAGACTATATCATATACAATGAATATTCATTTATTTGAATATTTCTGAGAATTGTTCTCACTTTGATTGCCTATTAGGAAAAAATTTGGCTTACCATCTACAGTGTGGACATGAGAATTGCCAATCTGGTCTACCAGCAGCATAAAGACAAAGCCAAGAACAAGAGAAACACCAATGTAAGCATGTAATCTTGAATGGTCGTGGCTGTGGTTATGATCATGCACATCTGGAACATCTGCTTTCTCAGATTCAATGGCCTTTTCACTCACACTGACTGGGTGGTGCTTTGCTAAAGGAAACCAAAAAGAACAATTGAAATTAGAATTGCAGTTCCTAACCTATTAAAAGTCAAATCAAAACATGCCTCAGGGTATTTTTAATTTTAAAAGTGACTAATTAGTTTTCAAATCTTGTAATTTTTTTAGAATAAAATTTAAAATTGATCAGAAACATAGTTTAATTAACATGACCTCAATGTCATGTTAATGACATTGTATCACTACATCTGTATGTAACATCAAATAAATAACTGTTTCATCAAATAACTGAATGAAAGCAAAAGTGTATATCTGCAGGCATAAGCAAGCAGACAGGAATCTGAATTTGTAAAGGCTAGGAATAAGTATTTTGGGCAAAATACCTCCAATGTCTAATGGAAGACTTCTTTTTATTGTATTCACTTTCTATTTTGGCAGAAAACTCCATGGTTCAGATCAATCCACTGTCATGTGAAAAAGTACACCCCATTGTAATCTTTTCCTTTCCCAACAGAGATATTTGATCTTCATTTCAATAATATTGATAAAGAGGATATAAATATATCATGAACATTTACATTTTGTAGCCCATTGTGTAATTTAAATAAACAAATGCATGTGAAAAATGTAAATATATCCCTATATTTATCACTACCTTCATTATCTAAAATTAGGTGCACAAAATGTGAACATTACTACTGAGGATCTGGGAGGAACCTGTCATATTGGAGTCAGTTTGATATGCTCTTTTTTGCTGAAGTGGGTGGTATCACTCTAGATCAAAAGAGATGTCTGACCAGAAAGAGATCTCTGATCAGAAAGAAGTTTATAGATATCAATGAGTGATAAAAAGTGATTTTAAAAGATTGCCAAGCACTGGACATCAATCATCCCGTTGTGCAGAAAATCATCTATAAGTGGAGAAGATTTCAAACAACTGTCAACTTGCCCAGGCCAGGCCATCCCAGCAACTTTAGCCCAGGAGGAAAACCAAGTTGCTGAAAAAAAAGAATGCCCTATTTTCATCTAACCCACAAGTCCTTCTCACTACTACTGATGTTAAAGGGCATGAGTCTACCACTAGAAAGCTGCACAAATATACACTGGAAGTATGCCAGAAGGGAATCTTTGCTGCCCAGAAAGAACACATCAATTCATGAATGCCTAGAGACAAACACTAGGACTTCTAGAACAAGGTGCCCTCGACAGCCAAGGCAAAAATATCAGATTATTTGGCCACAGTACCAGGACACGCTTGGTGAAAACCAAAGGCAACATTTCACCAGATGAACATTATACCAACTGTAAAGAATGGTGGTGAAAATGTTATGGTTTGGGGGCTGCTTCAAGACCTGGGGAGATCTGTGATCACCATCACAGAATCCACTATGAATTCTTCATTGTTCCAGAGGATGTTTAGCTAATGTGAGAAGATTTGTTAGAAGATTGAAGCTCCACCGAAAGTGAACCTGGCAACATGACAATGACTCTAAACATTCCAGAAAACCCGCCATGCTGTGAGGTGATTTGAAAAGGGCTAAACATGCAAAAACTCCTCAGACATTGCACAGCTGGAATAATGTTGCATGGAGGAGTAGGAAACATTTCTCCCAGTTGATCTCAGAAAGTGATAGACAGTTATAAGAAATGTGTATTTGAGATTGTTTCTGCCAAAGGGAACAATACCAGATATTAGACTATAGTTATACTTTATTTGGTCAAGTGTGGTTAGACACTCAAGGAACTTGTCTACAATATAGAAGCACTCAGTGTACTTGCAAAACAACAGAATATAATAATAATAATAATAAAGTTTACAGACAATAAAAGAGGGAAGTAAAAACAATAAAGGGGATAAATAATAATACTGCAGCCATATCCTAGGGTTTAACATACATAAACAATGGGGGGGGGGAGTAGTATTTGAGTCAAGAGTGTGCTTACTTTTTCTACAGAACGAAATGGCATATCTGTTAATTTTTTGTTAACTAAATGATTCCAAAATCAATTTTTATAGCTTTTTGTTAGATCACTTCTCTTTATGTCCCCAGAGATGAAGCATGCCTCCACTCTCCTGGCCTTTTGGAAAGGTGTGATAACATGGCTTGCTTTAAGCTCACAGAGAAGCATACAGCTATGAGGCAACTTAGTGCCCTGAAAGCCCTCCCCCTCCTTTTAGCTTTTAACATTGATTTTTAATAATCTTTGCCTCATTTTACATTTTACATATTGTTTTTAATGCTTTAATATTTTATTTGTACATTGTCCGGAGTCCCTCTGTGAAGGAGATGGCTAATTTCAAAATTTGACAAATAAATAATTAAAATATACTGTTTGAATGAAAAGAAAATATTGGTATGTCCATGTATGATAAAAAAAGAAAGAAAAACTTCACATCAGTGTACTTTTTCCATGTGCAAAATTTGCATTTGTATTTATTTAAATTGTACAATGGACCACAAATGTAAATGGTGAATATTTGTTATATTATCAATATTGTTAAAATGAAGATCAAATATCTATATACTGAAATATGTTGAAAAAAATGGAACAATCCAATGGGGTGTACTTCCTTTTTCATGTGACTGTACTTCCTATGTGGATAACTGAACAATTATGGTACTGAATAATAAGAGTCTGATTTTAAAAGATATCCAAATAATAAGAAACATGATAAGAAGCACATAATTTCCTGCAATAATGATGAATACTAGAAACATGCTTTGAAATGACCACTATCCTTAGATTATCACATTATACATCCGCCACTAGGCACGGCCATTTTGCATGACTGCTCCAGTGAGCCTGACAATCTATTCTCAATCATATTCGATCTTCAAATATACCAACCAGAATGCTTCTATTAAACTTCAAATTTAAAATGATATTAAAATGCGTAACATCATTCAAAACTGAGAGAAATTAGATTAGATAATCTTTATTGTCATTTTTTTCCTGTGGCCACAACGGCACACATTAAAAATGAAATTTAGTTGCTTGCTCTCAAAGTGTACACATACATAACACATTTAAAACATATTACATACAACATATGTATAGACCTACACCCTTCCATATAAGTAACATATATTGGAACTAAATGTTCCAATATAAAGTATGGAGTAAACAGTAAAATCTGCAGGCCTATTAAATTATGCAAATCTCAAATGTAGCATTTGCTCATATTTTCTTTTTCATTGTGACTGGACCATGAATTGAGAAACCTAATCCTACTAATCCACTGAACTCTTTTCAAGGGTAGGAAAGAAACTCTTAATTGTGTATTTGTGTTTTCTCCATCCCTTTAGAAGTAACCATTAGGATGGCTACTGTATCTGGTGCTTTGGATCGCCCCAAATTATTATCCTCCAGAAAAATGCAGCTCTTTCCAGCAGTCCATCTGATGCAGGGGTTAGCAGAATAAGAGAGATAACCAATAAGAGAGATAACCATGAAGAAGGGGAAAAGAATTAACATTTGATAGGCTGCAGTACTCTGATTGCTATTTGGATGTTTGTCTCTCTTGAATTGAGATGCATTCTATCTATCCACATTCTATTAAAATGGAATGCAGACCTGATCCCTCCCCTTGCAATTACACAGTACTTTTGAGAAGAAATCACAGTTATGGCTTATGGTTGCCAGGATTATTAATTTCTGCAGAGAGAGAGACAAATATCAGCAAACTAAAATGATGCAAAATATTATCCTTTTCTCAGTTACTATTGCCTCCCCTTCACTGAATTGTCAAATATCTGAAACTACCTGTTAAGGATGAGGGTATAGTTCACTCTTCTTTTTTTCTACTCTTATTTTCTTTTTGGTATTTGTTATAATTTTTATTAGTTTTTATCCTTTCAATTTGTAAATCTTAATAAAATTATTTGAAGAAAAGATGTAGTTCAGCAGGCTAAAAATGCTTCAAGGCATGCTATCAAATAATAGGTTTAAAGAAATAACCTTTGCCTCATCCTCCAAATTAGCAAACATTGCTTAACAGTCATGTAATGCTTGAACAAGGGTTTTGAACTGAAGTTATTAACAGGGAATAATAGTCAGTAATGAGAGTCAATTTGGTGGAGTAGTTAAGGCATGAATCTAGAAACCAGAAGACCTTGAATTTTAGTCCTGCCTTAGGCACAAAAACCACCTAGGTGACCTTGGGCAGTTCTTTTTTCTCAGCCCTAAGAAGCAGGCAATGGGAAACCACTTCAGAAAGTAGAGAGTTTCCAGGAGTCAAAAACTGAATCAAAGGCAGCCCCCCTCTCCCCCCCCAAAAAAAGACAGTAACCCTGGAGTTTTATGGAAGGCAAGGGGGAAGGGAGGAGTAAGGAAAATAATTTGGGATGGTTTGATAAATCCTTTTAACTATTTTATAAAAGAAAGCATTATAAGCACCAGAAATTTTCTGTTTTTACTCATTTTTTGTTTTTAAAAATCCAAGCAGTATTTATTTCTTAATTATATTTATCTGAACACCTAATATTAGATGGACTCTAGATAGCTTAGAACAGAGGTCCCCAATCTTTTGGGCACCAGGGACTGGTTACATGGAGAGAGGTTTTTCCGCGGACTGGAGGGTGTGTGGTTTTCATGTGCTGCCTGCATCCCGTGGATGGGGTTTTGCTTGTTTGTGTGGACCGGTTGCTGGCATGCCACAACCCAGTACCGGTTCACGGACCGGGGGTTGGGCACCCCTGGCTTAGAAAATACGCTTATTAAAAACATACAAAATTGAATGACTAAAACAGTAACAAAAATACAACCGAAAACAATGTAAAACTGAAAGAAATGTTATTGCTAATACAGTTAAACCCCAAAGTCCTCTAGGAAAGCCATGATTCTCACCTGCTTACAGAAGGCCATGAGAGTTGGGGCTATCATAATAAGCCTAGATAAGTGTTTCTGTGGCTAAAATAATCTGCTATCCTCCACTGAGAAACTCTAATGCCCTGCTTATCTGACTTCCACCAAACCTATATTTACTTTCTTAATGCCTATCAGCACTCTGTTTTTTCCCTCCCTCATTAACATGAAAAAGATTTCAAAGAGGCAATGAACTATTAAAGGCTTCACTTTTAGTATACATAAGGCCTGGCCATTTGCTGTATTCCTGTCCTGTCACGTTTAAGGAGCTTCTGGGTTGAAAGGATTAGCTGGTAACAGCACCATTGCTTGGGGGGATACCTGGGGGGGGGCTCCTTTCATATCCCATTAAGGAGCTGGAGCAAATGAGGGGAGTTGACCCCAACCCTGCAGCAGCTCTCAGGTCTTGAAGGTAGGCTTGCTAACCTCCAACCCAGTGTCCTAACCATGTAAGCCAGCAGTCCCCAGCCTTTTGGGCATCAGGGATCGGTTTCATTGAGAAAGGTTTTCCGTAGACCAGAGGCTGTGTGGTTTCGAGTGCTGCCTGCATATCACAGATGGGGCTTCATTTGTTTGCATGGCCTGGTTTCTGGCATGCCATGGACTGGTGCCGGCCCACGGACCAGGGGTTGGGGACCCCTGATGTAAGCCATCACACACTTAAGACAACTTGAGACAATTTAAGCATTTGTTAAAATATTGAAACTGAAACTGATAAATCATATATAGTTGCCCAAGAATGATAACCATGGAGTATGTCATTTTATGTTGGTCTTCTCTTAAGATATATGGGCAGGAAAATGTATCATTTATTTTTTAAAAAGTATTGAGATTCTGTAGAAAACTGGACTGTACTACCAAAATGCCTATGTTACAATCAAGGTCTGTTTTATTTCAAAATTCCTTATACCAGAATAAGAGTCGTTTTCTTACCCTCCAAAAGATCTTCATAAAGTGCATGTACTCCTTCAGGCACAATGACAGCCAAGGCAGTTCCACAAAGGAGCCCGGCACCAAGAACTGTAACCAGTTTTAATCTTTCCTGAAAATAAAAGTTAAAATAATTAAAGGAAATGTGAAAATAAATACTGTATGTATGTGAGTGTTGATATATGTGTGTGAAATATATATGGAGAAAACAGTCACATCCTTCATCTCCAGTGCTTACTTTAGTGGTGAATAACTGAGGTGCTCTAACCCAGCTATTTCTCTAGCTTGGAACTGGAAAAGGTCATAGACCTCTTTGCTATCAGACCTTTGAACCATACTGTATTGTTTTTCCTGTCTCTTTCCATTCCAACACAGACAAAAAAAATTAGGTCTCTTTTCATTATCCTCATCCTGAATACAAAGTATAGAAAGTATACTTACACAAATAAAAGAGATATACAAATGCAGTAATTTATTGTTTCTGAGTACATTATCTGAACTGAGGACTGTTTTACATTGATATTTACATAACCTGTTTAATTCTTATTCCAGGAAGATGACAAATTTCAAAAGAGCAAATAATCACTCAAGAGATTTCTGGAATGCACATGCATAAAACATACATTTTAGCCTATACAGTATAAGCACCTGTTAGATTAATGACAATGAATTGTCTGTTAGAAAAGACAGGAGGTCTCATATTTTTTAAAAAATAATCTAAAACAAAACATTTGATCATATGAAAGCCACATAATCCTAGCCTTTAAAGATGAAGCAGCCATTATTAAAAGTAATAAAAACCAGATTTTATGGTTTACAATAAATATAGAGACTATTAATTATAATATACACAATCTACAAATGCTTTTGGAATGCTTTGTTCAAGACACCTGATGCTGTTGTATTTTATTAAGGAAATTAGATAATACAAATCTACTTGACAACATGCATTTGATGCTTTCACAGTGAGCTGTTCACATTATTTTTTTATTTTACATATATAACCCAGCACTAATCTTCCTTTACAAAAATTGAAAGCTGCTCACAGTATGCTGAGTCTCTTGATTCTGGCAACATAGAAATAAGATTAATGAAGAAATATATGATTCATTAACTCTGAAAATGCATGCTACTCAAAGAACTGGAAAGAGATTTTCTATCTCAGTGTGAAACCATAGGAATTGGCAGTAAAAAAAAACCAGATTTAAATTATTATTTTATTTTATATCTGTTTAGTTATTTAAAGTTTCTTTGATTTAAACCATTCTGAGATTTTCACAAACATTTTCAAATCCTTACAAAAATTTCAGTTTAGAAAATTATTTTCTCACATAGTTTGGAAAATAAAGAACCTATTTTTTCTAAGCAGGATGACCTGATGATCACCCACAAGTATTAAATATAGGTAATAAGCCAAATGACCAGGCAATTAGCTTGCAAAATTTTGAAGAATGCAAGTAAGTTTACATGTTTCTTTTTTCTGTAAACAAAGTATTTGTACAGGATGAAAAAATAACATAGCTAAAATTTCTTCAAGCTATTTTAACCTGGCATTCTGCTTTGTTATTTTTAGACATATTATGTACTTTCTGCTTATTAAACTTTACTTCAGTGTCAGTTCCATATGCTTCACTGGATTTGAAGTTTACTTTTGAATTGTGCAGTAAATGAAATTACATTTGGCTGTCATTAAAATAAGCTGCACTTTTGCAGACATTTTTGTATAATCAGAATATTTTTTTATAACACCACCCGGATGTTTTGGCATCATGTGTATAATTTGAGTACAATAATATATAGAGCTGCCTTTGGCTTGCTGAGTCTTTTAAAATATATTGGAAAGTATTCCTTCCAAAATGTAGAATATTTTACTATATTGCAGAGAAACACAATGTGGACATGTATTTTTTTAATACTCAATTTTAAATGCACATATACAAGAGATCAGAGAAAAACAACTATGTGAAATAAGTATTCTTTCTTCAAGTTTTAGCTAACTGTACTGAAAAAAGAATAGGGCAATTATCTGGAAAAAAAACATTTTTTTTTGCATATAGCAAAATTATTTCGTATATCAAATTTCAAAAAAACTGACTTTAAAGCTGCTGAACATATTAATATCCGACACCACAAAAGGAAACTGGGCTTTGCAGAAAGAATTGGGAGAGGAAAATCCTCTAGTTGAGTAGTCAAAATATCTCAAAAGATGACACAATTTTTTTCTTTCTTTCTGCCATTTTATCTTTCATGCCGGGTCCTAATTCTGCAACACAAGTTATCAAGTATTTAAAAAGGGCTAACCCAGGGGTAGGCAACCTTGGCTCTTTTATGACTCGTGGACTTCAACTCCCAGAATTCCTGAGCCAGCCAAGCTGGCTCAGGAATTCTGGGAGTTGAAGTCCACGAGTCATAAAAGAGCCAAGGTTGCCCACCCCTGGCGCTAACCTAAACCAGGCGCTTATTCCAAAGTTTATTTGCGAGGATTTTTTTTTGGTTTCCTATTGTGTTAATTTATTTGTTCTTTACAACACTCCCCACCTCAAGATCGGTCTCCAGAAGTGAAAACTAAGACCGCGGCTAGAGAGCCCTTCCTCTCCGATACTCTTGGCAGTCTTCTGCACACCTGGACGGCAGGTGTTCAGAGCCTTCCTCCTTACCTCGGAAAAGTTTACGGCCAAAGGGATGATGCCGGCCACATAGCAGCCAATCAGCATAGCGAGCGAGAGCAAACTAATGGATAAAAAATCATCCATGGCCGGCTTCTCCTCCAGGCTCAGCGGTTCAACGGCTCGCCGCGGTTCAGCAGGGAATTCGCCCTCGCGGCTCCCGATAAAGCCACATGGGCCAAAATCTGGCTGCGCCTCTTTAGCAGCGGGCGAGCCAGTGAGGGGCACCCCGTTTTCGTGCAGAAAAAGAGAGGCCAAGCGGCTAAATCGCTGCGTGGCCGCTTCTCCTCTCGCTCGCAGCAGCTGGGCTCCACTCAGGTCAGGCAAAGAGGCTCCCCTTTTTTCGGAGGGAAGGCAGGCGAGCCAGGCCTCATTACCGAAGCGCGCTCCTCCTCAGCCAATAAGGAATTACACCCGTGGAAACAGAAGGCGGGAAGAAAACCCAACTGCCCTTCCTCGTCTATGCCTCCATCTCCCTCCGCTAGTGCCGTAAAGGCCAAGTGGCCGTGGCCCTCCGCTTCCTCTCCCCTGCTCAATTTCCGGGAGACTTGGCAGTTTGAAAGGAAACGTATAAAGTCCACTTTCAGTTGCTCTTCCCCTTCCTGCCCAATTTAAGATGGCAGACTTAATAACTTCAAGCGCGCTATGATGAAGTCGGTGAGCAGCGACGCCCTTAGCAAAGATGGGCGCCAGGTCAGAACTTCCGCCTCCTTAAAAAAAAAAAAAAAAAAAAGAGTGGCGGGGGAAATCTCGCGGGACAAGCATAGAGGCCTCTCTAGCTTCTGAAACGGGGAGCGAAAGCGACGGCATCTCTATGGTTCAACCCGAGGTGCAAGGGGTGTGTGTTACAACGCGTGAGAGACTAGGCGGCCTGCATCCGGCAGCCGCGGTGCATTGTGGTAAGAGGCGTCGTTGGGAGTTTGTGCTTCGCGCCTGAGCCCGAGCGGAACGAGTCGCCATGGTGAGTAAAAAGGAGATAAAGCGCGTGCGGCCCTCGTTTTATTAGGCCGAGGCATGAAAAGGCGGCTGAAATTATTTGCAAAAAAGTTAAGGGGGCTCCGTAAGAATAAACAGCTTCGTCCCGCTGCTACTTTGCAGCGGGCCTGAGGTGGCCATGGCGGCGATGGGAGGTCTTGTCAGTTAACTGCTTACGCTTTTTGGGGAAAGGGATCCCTTTCTCTTCCTCTCTCACTCTCGAGAGACCCTGCACTGTTCCCAGGAGGACGAAGCCTCCAGAGTCCCAACCCGCCCTCGAAGGGATGGTCACGGGGGCTACTCGGAAGGAGATGCCAGCGCCGCATCCAACTCCGTGCGAAGTTCTTCTGAAGATTTTTTTTTTGTCCCTTGCCATTCCCCTTGTATTTGCCAACCCCCCCCCCCAAAAAAAAATGGCCCGCCTTGAGTCCCTTTAGGCAGAGAGAAATGACTGGGACCTTTATCGCCTGTTTTTTTTAAAAAAAAAAATATTTAAAAGTGAATCAAAAAGAAATCCTCATGATAAAACGAATAGGAGTAGTAACAGCATAATTAGAATCAGTCGGGTTTTACAATGTTTTTTTTTTTAATTCTAATTGTTCTGGGGGAAAAAATAGATCTAGAACAGTGTTTCTCAACCTTGACAATTTTAAGGCATGTGGACTTCAACTCCCAGAATTCCACAGCCAGCTTTGCTGGCTGTGGAATTCTGGGAGTTGAAGTCCACATGCCTTAAAATTGTCAAGGTTGAGAAACACTGATCTAGAACCACGTCAGCGGCCAGTTGCTGAAATGGAAGGATGAATCTCCCCGTGGTATGTGTGCATCAGGCTAAAACTACATTGATTTCTGTATGTAAACATAGCGTGTGTGCAGGAACAAAAGTATTTGGATTTGACAGATCTAACTTTTAATGGGGCTCTAAGGCTTCTGCAATATTTGTTGATGCTGTTTTAAGATTGTTGTCTTTTTTTTCCAGTCTCATACAATTCTCCTTGTTCAGCCTACCAAACGACCTGAAGGCAGGACTTATGCAGATTATGAATCTGTAAATGAATGTATGGAAGGTAATTTTTTAAACTTTAAATGAGTTTTAAAGGGGAGTTCATTGTTAGAATGAGATCAGTCGTTTGCAGGAAAATAGCTAATGAGTCTTGTACTCTGGTACCATGTGCCAATTAAAATAATACAGGTAGTCCTCAATTTACAACAGTTTAGTAACCATTCAAAGTGACAATAGCAGGACAGAAAAAGTGACTTATGACCATTTTTCACAGTTACAAGCTTTCCAGCATGTCTATGATCATATGATCAAAATTCAGAAGCTTGGCAGCTGGTTCATATTTATGACCGTTACTGTGTCCCAAGATCATGTGATCACCTTTTGCGACCTTCTGATAAGCAAAGTCAATCGGGAAACCAGATTCACTTAACAACTAGGTTACTAACTTGTGAATCTGCAGTGATTCACTTAACAACTGAGGCAACAAAGGTCGTAAAATGGGGCAAAATTCACTTAACAAATGTCTCACTTAACAGAAATTTTGGACTCAATTGTCCTAAGTCAAGGACTACCTGTAATTACCTTCAGAGAGCTGCTTCTATGTGCTTAGAAACACTGGTTTGAAATCAAGTTTAAAGTATTGCACAGTTGTAAAATCTGTACCTTTTATTAGATTAATGAAGTAAATGTCATTGATCCCTGCTCTAGCAGTTTGACACAAAGATATCTTATGAACCCCATACCCCTCAGCTTTGGGCACTATAGTCAGTGATGCAGAAATAGCCAACATCCCAGAAGACAAGCTCAGGATCCAAAAAGATCTGGACATACTTGAACAATGGCTCTATCCAACAAAATGAGTTTTGATGTGGGAAAAAAAGCAAAGTTTTAAATTTAGGCAGGAAAAATCAAAGGTTTAAGTACAGATTAGGCAAGACCTGGCTCAAAAATAGAAACTGTGAGAGGGACCTTGGAATCCTAGTGGACAATCACTTGACTATGAGCCATTAATGTGTGGCAGCAGCCAAAAAAGTTAATACAATCCAGGGTTGTATAAACAGGCATAGAATCAAGATCACACGAGGTATTAGTACTGTTTTATAAAACCCTAATAAGACCACACCTGGAATACTGCAACCAATTTTGGTTACCATACTACAAAAAAAGATGTTGAGACCTTGGAAAAAGTTCAGAGAAGAGCAACTAAAATAATCAAAGGCCTGGAGACTAAAACATATGAAGAACAGCTGCAGGACCTGGGTTTGGCTAATCTAAAAAGAAGAAATAGGGGAGACATGATAGCAGTATCATGCCACAAAGAAGAGGGTGTCAAACTATTCACCAAAGCACCAGAGGGCAAGACAAGAAACAATGGTTGGATACTGACGAAAGAGAGAAGCAAGCTGGAATTAAGAAGAAACTTCCTAACAGCGAGGACAAATAATCAGTGGAACAGTTTGCCTTCAGAAATCGTGGGCGCTCCATCACTGGAGATTTTTAAGAGACTAGACAGTCATTTGTCTGAAATGGTATAGGTTCTCCTGTTCGAGCAGGGGACTGGACTAAAAGACCTCCAAGGTCCCTTCCAATTCAATTCTGTTCTATTCTAGATGAGATGAGATTATATTTAGTAAGGTCCCATCCCTAATGGAACGGAACAGAACAGAACAGAAAATTAGAATAGAATCTGGAAGGGACCTTGGATGTCTTCTAGTCCAGCCCCCTGCTCAAACAGGAGAACCTATACCATTTCAGACAAATGGTTGTCCAGTCTCTTCTTAAAAAATTCCAGTGTTGGAGCATTCACAACTTCTGGAGGCCGGTTGTTCCACTGATTAATTTTCTGACAGGAAATTTCTCCTTAGTTCTAGGTTGCTTCTCTCTTTGATTAGTTTCCATCCATTGCTTCTTATCCTGCCTTCAGGTGGTTTGGAGAATAGAAATAGAAATGAATATTGAAAAGTTTGATTCTGTGAACAGTTTAATGCAGAAGGTTGAAAATGACAAATCTAGTATCTTTTCTTGCAATTCTTATGCAAAATTGTAAAAGTATTTTATGCTGTGTTTATATATTTATCACCTATTAGGTGAATCTGTTGCCTTTTAACATTAATTCCTAGCTTTAGCATTTTTCTCCTCTTGATTCTTTGTCTTTCTTAACATTCAAGTACTCTGACAACTAGGCATCACAAACGTGTAATGTAACTGCTAAACATCATCCTTTTATTTTTAGGAGTCTGTAAAATGTATGAAGAACACCTGAAGAGAATGAATCCTAACAGCCCTTCCATTACATATGATATTAGCCAGTTATTTGATTTCATCGATGATTTGGCTGACCTTAGCTGCCTTGTGTATGTATCATATCATTTAACTTCTACAATTTTACTTCTATCGTAAATATATATGCTGGTTTGCACATATGTAATTAGATTTTTAATGTTACTTGTCCTTCTGCCTCTTGAATTAATATGGGTGAGATATTTAATGAGTATTACTCTGAATGTAAATGTTTTTGAAGCAAATATAATTTATCTGACACTGCTTTGGTTATCTAGAAGGTATTTAGTATCAAATTAATATTGCCACCCATCTCACAAAATCCACTCTAATTTTCATTTTCCATTGTAAAACCAATGCTTGGGTAGTTTTATAATTTACTATAACCTAAAATTAGCTGACAGTGAAGTACAAAATCCTGATTTGGATTGTATTCAGTATTAACTGGTTGGAACTATTCTCAAAATACCAGCATGCCACAACTTATATCTGTCATGTGTGGGAAATAGCAACTGCTGCCGATGGCTAATGGATGGTTAATTAATTTTTTTGTACTTTTGATTCCTGGTGACTGCCTGGAGTAATCCCTGCAGTTTTCTTTTCTTTTTTTTTTTTTTTGCGGTGGTGGTGATGTCATTGCTTCCTTCCCAGGGCTGAGAGAGAGTGGCTGGCCCAAAGTCACTCAGCTGACTTTGTGCCTAGAACAATATTTAGAACTCATAGTCTCTCAGTTTCTAGCCTGATGCCTTAAGCATAACAATAAACTTGCTCTCCAAAGAATGTTTACATGGAGGACATTTCCAATTTATTGACTTGATTAATTCCTTAATTAATAACCTTAATTCCAAAAATGCAACAAGAGTTCATGGAATACAGTAGAACATGAGAGAAGTAGTTAATGAAGAGTTAACAAAAACCTATGAACCAAAGATAAGAAGTACATGTAGCATATATAGCTTTCTGCTGTGAGATAAAAACTACTTGCAGATGAATCCTCTCTCACCTTATATTTTATAAATACAATCTAATGGAATGTCAACAGTTCTTTATTGAATAATCTCAGTATAAACAGAAATTGCAAAAGTATTTGAACAATGGAATTATTTAGGAATACACCCATAGGTATTTTATATTGTACTAATTCACAGATATACTTCTTTTATGAATCTATTGGAGTATACTAATTGCTAAATCCAGTGTTGTGATAGTGGACCTTTCCAAATGCATTCCCTTGTAAAGACAGAACAACTGTTCAGCAGTGCTTTAAATTTAAGTTCCTTAAAAAGATAGCTAATATTATTCTGATTTTTTTCTCTTTTGTCATTGAGTGTTCAGATTTTAGGAAGCCACCAGAGGGCATGCATGTCATATTATATTGCCAACTGCCCAGAGATATATTTTGCTGATTGGGCAAGTAAATATATAAAGACTTGTAAAAGTCTTTTAAATAAACAAATATATAATCCTCTGTAGCCATTACAGTCTAAATGATACATCTAATAACTGCACCTTTTATGACATGCTATATTATACTGATGGTATATGTCTACATAAAATTCAAAGAGCTTAAACTTTTTTTAAAAAAAAATGAGTAAAAGTGTTGGTTTTATTACATATTTTATTACCTATTGAAATAGAATGAAATATAATTTCTGCCTAAACTTTGTTATAAAATTACATTCAAGAAAACAATTGTTACTTCAGAAACACAAAATAATTGTTTTTGGAAATAGGGGAGTTCATAATGTTGGGAATTACTGGTTTTAAGAAAATGTTTTGCAGAAATGTATGATGGAAAGCAATATTAAAAAATATGAACCTGTTTTTTTCCCCTACCAGCTATCGTGCCGATACTCAGACATACCAGCCGTACAATAAAGATTGGATAAAGGAGAAGATCTATGTTCTTCTCCGCAGACAAGCTCAGCAAGCAAGCAAATAATGGGGCACAGAGGGAGGGGCGTGTACAGCATTCTGTAGTGAAAGTCTTGTATTGTAGTCCACTGTTCATTCTTATAAGCCTACGACTAGGACTGAGTCAGTTAGAACTGTAAGAGACTTGTTCATTTCCAGAAGAAAATGTCTTTTACATGAATTTAGTTTTTAATTTTTCACTTTACTTAGTTTTATTTTGTTCAGGGTCCTTAAGATTATTCACATCTCCTTCGCCATCATTGCTATATGTACTCCTCAGAGAAGGGGAGATCAATAGTATTACTTGGAGGCAGTGAAAAATCATAATGAACAATAAAATAAATGCTCTTTAGTTAAACATGTTGAGTGATGGTTTTATAAGCTGAGTATATAACTTGTAGACTGTTCATTTAAAAAAAAAACCTGTTAATATATTTTCCAGTTCATACTGGATTCTTAATTCACACAGTAAGCCAGATTGCGTGTGACTACAATTTGTTGACTAGATTTACACAACATATTAAAGTATAAACCAGGAATGGGCAATCCTGTCACTTCTCAGCATTCTGCACTGCCAAATTTTGGTGATAAAATTGTCACATTTTGGTATTTGTGATTCCCCCCCCCTCAGTTCTAAAAATTAGGATTAACATGGATGAAGCTTCTGGATTTCATCTCTGGTATTGCCCCTCCTCTCCTTTAAACCAATTCAGAATTCATATTTTTGGGGTTGATTATACATAAACTTGGCAGTTTGGTAGGATTTAAAAATGGAAATAGCATATTTGTGGGAATCGTAATGCTTCCGTTTTACCTTGCACTAGGCTACCAGATTATTATTGTTTATTAAATTTATACGCTGCTCATCTTGTGGTTCATGGTGACTGGCTTACAGTGTAATAAAACATACAGATAGAAAAACAATTGTAAGTATAAAAACATTAAAATTACAAAAGATTTTAAAAGATGTAGAACATTCTAATTCTTTGCTACCATGTAGTAGCTGTCTGAAGGTTTGCAGTCCAGATCTCTGCTGTAGGTTTCCCAAAATTGTTTCCCAAAAACAATTAACTGCGGATTATTTCAGGGAATAGAGGCAAAAATGGAAGAGGAAAGAATTTCAGTCTTAAAATATGAAGAAAAGCCAGAATATTTTGGTTTTGCTCTTTTCAATAAATTGGTTCCTGCAGTCTCTACCTTGCCCTTTACACATTGCCCATTTTAAACGGAACCAAAGGTTTACGCATTGAGGTAAGCAAAAAAATCAGAAAAACTACATATGTACTGAGCACAACATACAAATCCAGCTTTGGAGTTGCCACATCATAAAATTTCATGGCAAAATTAAAATATAAGTGAACAGGCTCTTTGGAATTTAATGCTATGAACTAAGCCTGGGTTCTCAATGGTTGCTGTATTAACACTTAAATACCAGTAGTTCACTAGGAAAAAAAGTTGTATTCTATAAATCACTGCAGTTGAAGTTCTTGTTATGTGATTACTGACTTCCTCAGAAGCAGGTGTTTTCTCACTACACAATACAGTTCCAACCACTGTTTCAAAACTAGTACGCAAAGGAAGTACATCAAAACATTTTATTATATGCAAAAGAAGCAAGCTAGAATGAAAAATTCTGTTTTTGGAGTGATATATGTCAAATTATTGTTATTACAACATAAGGTTTTTTTTATTACATTTAGCATGACAGAATGTAAAAAGTATGGTGAATGGGATTCAGAATTGCTTATCCATTAATATAGAGGGTCTAGTTTTGACTAAGGTCAACAGATATTACAGAACAACATTATTTATGATGTTATTGTTTAGTTGGTTCTCTGTGCCCCCTCACTGTTGCCTCTGTGTGCAGCCCCCCTGCGTTGCACCCTGGGTAGCATGCGAGCATGAACTAAACGAACTAGCAATCTGTAATAACTGTAGATTCCCTGGCTCTCGATGTACAAATGCCATACACGAAATAATATGTTGCCTCTCACATTCCACAGGATCTTCCAAATTTTCAGGAATATGTATAGGGGTCAGAGTGGGAATCAATCAATCCTTCAGTGATTAGAGTTCTGTGAGTAGAGTCCATATCACAGATTATCTGTATTTAATTCAGTTTATTTAAACCTTGGAAGATATAACACTTTAAGCAAAATGGAATTGCAATTTTACTTGACATTTTAAATTGATTGGACTGGATTTGTATATTGGTTTTAATTTAGAAGTATCTCCAACAACTTGAAAAGCCAATTATATTGGGATGTTCTGTTTCCTCTGATACAGCATTACTGTATATCGTTACCACTTCATTATCACACAATCTAATTCTCATTTGCTATTCTGGCTGGCTTCCATCTGCTATCACGTGATTTCATTCCTCTGAATTTGAGGTTAGATAGGTGCCTCAGCTGTGTTTCAGGAGTATTCCTGGTCTGCACACATTTCCTTTCAGTGTTCAAGGATAGAGAAGAATAACCCAGTTGTTTGAATATTAAAAAAATAATAATTACCAAATGGGTTGGCATGGTAGCATATAAAAATGCTGGGTTGCAGCATATATTAAGGAAACTGAAATACAATTTTATTTCCTTAACATTAATGAGAAGAAAAACCTATTTTGCACATATGCATGTTTATAGTCTTTAGCCAGGGTGAGAGATAACCTATAATATTCCAATGAATTCTGCAACTGGTACAAGAGAGGAAAAATCTATGCCTATGCAATTATTGCTTCTTTAACTGGTGGGTAGAGCCAGAATGTCTTTTCCTTTCTGTTTAATTTCTTTACTGAGACATCTTGAATAACTAAAATAGGAATGGATGGGAAGGCCAGAGTAAAATGGTTGAGCTAAGGAGTATGGTGGTTCATGAGGTTAGGATGCTGGGCTGACAATCGGCAGGCTCATGTTCAATATCTCGTTTCTGCTACGGGACGAGGTGAGCTTCCGTCACACCCTCCAGCTTTTGTCGAGTCAGCAGTTCAAAAGCGGGCAACCATGGACACCACATCAGTGGGCAACTTAATGGGGCTGTGAAAAGAACCCCCAACTGGGCATCCCACAAGCAACAATTATGTCCTTTTCCAGTCTTTTTTTCCTAAAAAAAAAAAAAAGTGCCAGAACTCACACACGTCATACAACCCGCCTTGCCTACCCTACAAGGTTCCATCCCAGAAAGGTGCCGGAACTCCGTTCTATGAGAAAAAAAGCCCTGCCCCTTTCAATCCTTTCAACCCAGAAGTGCATTAGCGCTCCCAGCACGACTGTAGTAGCAATGGTTACACTCCAGACATGCTGATCTGCAAGCAAAAAACATGGAATTCAAGACTAAACAGGTGGAACATTTGAAACTCTTGAAATGATTTGTCAGTAGGTACGTGATACAAGTATTTAAAATCAAGCACAATATGGCAAAAGTGCACATGGTGAGTTTTTCTTTCTCAAAAGCCCAGGACCAGAGGTCATCCAATGAACCTGATTAGAAGGAGAATTCAAATAAAAGTATTTTTCACACGTTGCAGAATTTATCTGCAGAATTCATTCTCACAAAAACCGGATAAATTACTAACTTGAGTGGCTTTAAAAGGGGACTGAATAAATTTATGAAGGACAGGTGTATATATGAAGATCTACTAATCTTGAATATTACCTCTGGGCTCAGGCCAATATATTTCCAAATTCTAGGCACAGAGTAACAACCACGGAGAGGGATATATCATCTCTTGTTCATGACTACCCCACTGGCATCTGATTAGCCACTGGAAAAATAAGCTGGATTTAAATGCCCCTTGGTTTGATCTAGTTGGGCTATTTTTATGTTCTAAACTTTGTGAAGGAAGAAAGGCGAGCTATTTTTGCAGAGTGCTGTCTATTCTCTTGGAGTTTTCATCAGTTGAAATTATCCACCACTCCCCATAACAAGTGAAATTCTACAGTGTGCAAAGCTTGATTCAGTCCAGTATGCCTGGGTAGGGCATTGGTTATTTCTGTAGTATTTATGCTGTAAGTAAATAAAAATACATAAATTCAACAACTAAAGATAATGTGAAGTTTACCATTCACAAGTTAAATATCTGAGTAGCTATGATTAGCTAATTCATGTAAAGCAAGGCTTATGTTTCAATTTGCATAGAATGTCTATTCAGTTTTCATTTGTATTCTGTATATGGAGTGCATTGTGTATACCAAAAATAATAATGAACTAGAGCTCAGCTTTATCAGAAATGTTTCTATGGTTGCCTGTCTGCAACAGAAAGAAGATACTTGTATAATCCTGAATTGAAGTAAACTTTTCTTAAAAGAAAAGGATTCTTGATCAATTACTAGACTAGAGGTTCTGTCTGGATGATATGGGAAATTTATTTTTCTGGAATCCTGGGTGCTCAGTGAGCTTGGTTGCAGATGTTTCATTACCCAACTAAATAGCATCATCAGTATTAGTGAATGTGGAGCTTGTTTTGTGTTTATATACAGTAGCTCAGTTAGTGCTTATTTTATTATTTTATTTATCCAATTTATACAGGTAGTCCTTGATACATGACCACAATTGAGCCCAAAATTTCTGCTGCTAAGTGACACATTTGTTAAGTTAGTTTGATCCCATTTTATGATGTTTCTTGATCCAGTTCTTAAGTGAATCACTGTGGTTATTAGTAACATGATGTTAAGGGAATCTGCCTTCCTCATTGACTTTGCTTGTCAGAAGGTCACAAAAGTTGATCACATGACCCTGGGGCACTGCAACCTGGGGCACTACAACCGTCATCCAAATTTTGATCATGTGACCTTGGGGATGCTGCAATGGTTGTGTGATAAATGGTCATAAATCAGTTTTTTCAGTGCTGTTATAACTTCAAATGGTCACTAAATGAATTGTAAGTCAAGGGCTACCTGTAATCTATACAACAAGGTTGTTGACAGGTGTATGGTTTTCTTCTTGATAGTCCCTTGATTAGGGTATTATTTTCTGATTCTTTATCTGGTGTTAATCCCTGTTTATTTGGGTGTTTCTTTTTGTTTCCTTCTTAGCTTTTTTATTGTTTCCTGAAATGTGTGTAAATGTGGTTTATCTCTATGTCTCTACTGATTGCTGATTTGTTTGAAAACCAAGCTTCCAGGAATTCTCTGGTGTTTTGGACTGAGCACTGATGATGTTACCTAATTGGGTAATGAAACATCTGCAAGCAAACAGCCAAGCTCAGAGAGCACCAAGGACAGTTCAGCCCTGAGCTGCACACATATTCTCTTCTATTGGAATTTATTTTTCTGCTGTTCATCGTACCATGTTAATACTGTTACATCTCTTCCTCTCTACGCTATTCTCTACTCAATAGTTCTGCCTCACAAACTCTGTCTCATTAAGACATTAAAGGTGGCTGAATATTATTTTCTCAGCTTTAAGAACAGCTTCATATCTGTATAATCAGTGCTTTTGGAATTCAGAATAAATATGGAGGTGGAGAAGGTTTTAAGCGACGCATAAATATATTTTAAAGTTGAAACCTACAATGCTCATATGAAAATGGATAATGTATTTACTAGGACTGTGCAAAGCTACTTGGAGAAATTGAAATACAATTTCTAAGTGCAGCATTTGTTATCAGCCCAATCATTACTTTTCTGCTCCTATATAAATATATGCAATGCAATCATAGAATCTTTCAGTGTAAACCAATATCCAAGTTAAAAGATTTCGTGTAAAACTGAAAAGGGAAAAAAAAATCTGTTTCCTGATTGCAGCCCACATCACAATTAAGAATGCAGATTCACATCTATCACATCTCATCACTGTAGGTTTGCTTTTGCTCTGAATTAGATTAAAAAATACAAAAATATTTTTTTTATTCTTAACACTTCTGCAACCATTTCAAAGAGAGGAAATGAAGTCAAGGTGCTGGACCGATAGTGAGAAACCCAAGTTCCAGTCCACCCTCAGTTATAGTGACTCAGAGTGACTTTGAGCCAATCATTGTCAGATCAGGTTACTTCATGGAGCATTATGCATATATCTAATCTCATGGGTGACAGGTGAGATATGACCCTAATAATTAAAGAGTCATTTTGTGTAGACTAGGGGTAGGCAACCTTGGCTCTTTTATGACCCGTGGACTTCAACTCCCAGAATTCCTGAGCCAGCCAGGAAGTCCATGAGTTGAAGTCCATGAGTCATAAAAGAGCCAAGGTTGCCTACCCCTGGTGTAGACCTTTCTGGCTGGATATCTCATTGTGGATTGAAAAGTTCCATCTTCACTAATGCTCCCAATTATGGTGGATTTATATAGAAAAGAACTCTATTTCGCTTTTTGGTTCCCTCCCTTTTCTCTGTTTTGCCTTTTTTATATTAATGCGGCAGCCCTTTCTAGAATTCCATAGTTCTGGTTGTACAGTCTGTCTTAAATTTGCTTTATCTCTTTATTTTGTAAAATCTACCAATTGTCTCTTCACTACAGTTCTAAACAATCATTTCCTCATAGGTATGTTTTATATATTTAATTAATTCCAAAGCCCTTCACCAAAATGCCAATGTTTCACATTTAACTGTCCACTTTGTTTATTTAAGATCAAAGTCTTGCTAAGTTTTTTTATTGCTATTTTTAAGTAGCTAGGGCACTAGACTACAAACCAGGAAACGTTTGAGTTTTAGTTCCACCTTAAGCGCGAAAACCAGCTGGATGACTTTGGGCCAGTCGCTCTCTGGGGAGTGAAGGAGGAGGAAAGAGTGCTACGTATATAGGTAGTCCTCGACAAACTACTACAATTGAGCCCCAAATTTGTGTTGCTTAGTGAGACATTCGTTAAGTTAATTTTGCTCCATTTTACTAGCTTTCTTGCCATAACTGCTCAGTGAATCACTGCAGTTGTTAAATTAATAACATGATTGTTAAGTGAATCTGGCTTCCCCATTGACTATGCTTATCAGAAGGTCACAAATTACAGTGGTCATAAATGTGAGTCAGTTGCCAAGTGTCTGGATTTCGATCACCTGATCATGGAGATGCTGCAATGGTCGTAAGTGTGAAATAGTCATTAAAGTCACTTTTTCAGTGTCATTGTAACTTCGAACGATTACTAAATGAACTGTTGTAAGTTGAGGACTATCTGTATTTGCTGCCTTGAATTTAAATAACTGAAAGGCGAGATATAAATAAATAAAAATGAATTATTTTGCTTTTTCTCTAAACTGGAAAGAAGGGTGACTTACTGAGTGGGTTTTCTCCTGCTAGTCTGAAGTTCTCTCTTTAATTTTAAAATTATTATATGGAGATTTTGGTAAGATTTCGGTTCAACCCAGTGTTCTTAAAGGTTGTACTACAGCTGCAAGCTAGATGTCTTTTTCTCATCTCCCAGCTATTCGATTCATAAGTTGACTGCAAGGACCTTCAAATCCTGTGGTCTCCTCATGAGGATTGGCCAAACAGGGCGCAGGTGGGTACTCTCTTAGCCTCTTCTTGTCTGGAGAGTCTCCACGGCCCTCAACGTGTCACTTGGTGCAACATTGTCTCTGTTTTCCTAGAGCAGGGGTAGGCAACCTTGGCTCTTTTATGACTCGTGGACTTCAACACCCAGAATTCCTGAGCCAGCAGGAATTCTGGGTGTTGAAGTCCACGAGTCATAAAAGAGCCAAGGTTGCCTACCCCTGTCCTAGAGAAATCCTAGTTTGTCATACTTTTTTCCCCAGGAGCTTTTCCAAACAATTGTTTTTATTGCAATGTTGCAAAAACTTTCTTTTAAAACTGTGCACTACTGCAGCAGATGTGTTAAATTTGTCTCAGCATTCAGAGCAGAACGTTGTGAAGGAAGGCATTTTTCTGACTAAAATATAACAGATTATCATCAGCGTCCATGACAATTTGTAGATGGGTGGATCCCATTTTAAACCCACCAAAGTTATGTCATTTTTATAACTTAGCCTTAAAAATAGAAGGAAAATATTTTCCAAATCAATAAAAAATAGATTTTAAAATCTTATCTTATTGACATGATATAGCTCTATAAATGCCATCCTTCCCGCTGACCGCTACTATTTGCAGTTGGCTACTTACCTCACCTAGAGTTTAGAATTTGCCATTTTTTTACAATCTTACAATAGATTGTCAGCCTAGAATTCTCCTATATACAAATGCTTACCTACCTCTGTATAATTTTCTTGTTATTCTTAAAAGTGAAGCTTCTACTTTTCTTTCTTTGTGTACAGTTTTTAGCCTCAAAGGATTCTTGGCTTCATTCCCACGTGGAATTTCAGCCCTAACATCTCTATCTTGAATCAATCATTCACTTTACCTTGCCTTGTTTTCCTCTGACACTTTAAACTGCCCTGTCTCAAAAACCTTTAAAGATACACAACTATTACAACCTAGATGCATAAATAACTTGCACATAAAAATCATCTTAGTTTCTGCAAGCCACCCTCCCTCTTGAATTATATCATTCCTATTGTAGTTCCATATTCCTCCATTCTGCACAATTTCATAGGAATTCTGAATATTGCAACAAGGATGCAGAGAGAGTAGAATAAGGTGAGGAGTTTACAGTCCCTGTTGTTTAAACTATTTGAATGTTTTAATTTTTCTTTGCAAATTGAAGAGTATTCCACCATCCATCTGATTTTAAAATTGAGTTTTCAAGGACTTCCTGTAAATCTGAACCACCATTGCCTATTTCTCAGAGGTACCACTGTTTCCAGAATCAAGCATACTTGAACATAGCTTATATATAGAACTTCCCACCTCAAGAGGGTATGTTAACTCTCTGTGTGCATGTGCTCATCCGTTTCTTTTTTAAAGTGGGCTTGTGATTGCTTTGTGTTGCTTAGTTTTATTTTCACTTTTGGCTCATTTACATTTTTGTTCCAAATGCTGTTTTTAGCCTGGGGATTTTGTTTTAATTTTAGATCCTTGTGGTTGTCTGTTTTTATATTTTATTAGCCACTTTCAGTCGTTGTTTTCTTAGGGGAAAAACAAGATAGATATCCAACAGAACAATTTTATCGGTCATTATGCTATAAGGTAATAGTCTCCCCCAAAGGAAGACTGCAGTTGTATTTCCATTATTATTAAGCTATTCTACTGCCCTATAGGGTGACATATTGTGATTTATCTACCATAAAGCCTCTGACATGGGGAGTTATGACCCATAGAGAAGTTGCCCTAGGACTTTCTGACTTCATTTTTTCTTCTGCACACGTGTGTGTGTGTGTGTGTGTGTGTGTGTGTGTGTGTTCTAAAAAAAGATTATTGTGACATCATGCAATTTCATGTTTTCTCGCCAGCTGGGTACTTTTATGTGATGTACTATATATGAGAACTAGAATGGTGCCTTACACATCATCAAAAAAGACTGATGTGACTTTGCAAACTTAAGAAATAATTATTACAAATGGAAGTACAGTATATCTCATCATAGTGAAAACATAGCAAGAGAGCAGCCTAGGTACCTATTCAGACAGGTAGTCCTGTTGATGTGAAATAGCAATAGCACTTAGACTTACCGTATATATTGCTTCATAGTGCTTTACAGCCCTCTCTAAGCAGTTTACAGACTCAGCATATTGCCCCCCCCTCAATAATCTGGCTCCTCATTTTATCCACCTCGGAAGGATGGAAGGCTGAGTCAACCTTGAGCTGGTCAGGATTGAACTCCTGGCAGTGAGCTGAATTAGCCTGAAATTCTGCATTCTGTGCCACCATGGCTCCTGCTGCCAAGGTCTTTTCTTTCCATCTGTATGGTTCTGTATCTTGAACTTGGCCTTGGTAGAGGACTCATTAGATGAAGAACATTCTCCAATGGAGGACTTGACAGACTTGAACATTGGGTGCTATCTAATAAAATGAAATTCAATGGTGAAAAAAAGAAGGTTTTATATTTAGGCAAGAAAAACCAAATGCACAGGTATAGTATAGGAGGTGGTACCTTGCTCAATGGTAGCAACTGTGAGAGGGATCTTGGAGTCCTAGTGGACAATCACTTAAATATGAGCCAGCAGTGTGCTGCAGCTGCCAAAAAAGCCAACACAGTGCTAGGCTGCATTAACAGAGGAATAGAATCAAGATCATGTGAAGTGTTAATATCACTTTACAATGCCTTGATAAGGCCACACGTGGAATACTGCATCCAGTTTTGGTCACCATGATGTAAAAAAGATGCTGAGACTCTAGAAAAAGTACAGAGAAGAGCAACAAAAATGATTAGGGGACTGGAGACTAAAACATATAAGGAACGGTTACTGGAATTGGGAATGTATAGTCTAATGAAGAGAAGGACGAGAGGTGACATGATAGCAGTGTTCCAATATCTCAGGGGTTGCCACAAAGAAGAGGGAGTCAAGCTATTCTCCAAAGCACCTGAAGGCAGGACAAGAAGCAATGGATGGAAACTAATCAAAGAAAGAAGCAACCTAGAACTAAGGAAAAATTTTCTGACAGAACAATTAATCAGTGGAATAACCTGCCTCCAGAAGCTGTGAATGCTCCAACACTGGAAGTTTTTAAGAAGAGATTTGTCTGAAATGGTATAGGGTTTCCTGCCTGAGCAGGGGGTTGGACTAGATGACCTCCAAGGTCCCTTACAGCTTTATTATTATTATTACTACTTTCCTCTGACATGCAACCACCTTAACAAAAACGAAGTGAAGTAAACCACCAAGGCTGTTTCTATATCGCTCTGAAGGAAAAAGTTTAGGTAACAAGAGTTCATACAGTGTCATTCTTCACATGTTACTCAAATTTCAGACTTACAATATTGTGTGATCTAAAAAATGGCCACCATCTTGGATATCTTTAATCTAAATGTTATACCTTCAATTTGTTGTCCACTTTAAAATATTGCTAGATAGTAGCTATTCTGATAGTAAATCTGGAATTTTGGGTAAAGCATAAAAAAAATGATTCCACTTGGGCTCGTTCTGCCCAATTTTTTCCCCTTAGCTTAAGCAAATAAATATCTTTGGAATTATGGCACTAACTGAGGCAATGGTCACATTTTATTTCTCTCTTTCTCCTCTTCTTCCCTGGAGAAATTAAAATAATCTGCTTTATTAGTGCAAGTGTGACAAAAGTAAGTGGAAGTGTCCACTACAATTTTTTGGTGGCTTTGATTGATCTTTTAATATGGCTGGCTTTGGGGGTGGTTGTACAGTCAGCTAAATGAATAAAATTGAATTGGTCACAATTTAGTTTGTCTTGTGATCTTCCTTTGCTTCCTATTTATGGAGCTGGCAGGACTTCATCAGCAAATTCTAAATCCCATTTGAGGAAATAGAAAGAGTGCAATGTGGAAGCTTCATATCTGGGTCCATTTAATGAATTGTAAGAATTCTACACAGATGTCTTGCTCAATTACACCTAAAAGCCAGAGATGACTGATCCTCATTTAAAAAGCTGGTTGCTGCCATTTCACTTTAAATATACAAAAAGGAAGGGGAAAAAACAGGTTAAATACATCTTAGCAAGTGTATTAAAAAATCTTTGCAAAATTGGTTCAAAAAGAAGAAATTAAACAAGCTGAATCTGATGGTTAACCTTGTGAATTATAAAGCTGGGCATGTTGCTAAGGAACTGTATTCCTATATAATTTTATTTATACTTTTATCTTTTAGAGCATATCCTGAAGTTTAATTGGATATTTTTAGCAGCAACTGTATACTCTGCAACTGCCACTGTATTATTAAGTGCTCCTCTTGGACTAGCCAACACCTCAGAAGACAAACTCAGGATCCAAAAAGATCTTGACAAACTTGAACAATGGGCCCTGTCGAACAAAATGAGTTTCAATGTGGAGAAAAGTAAAGTTTTACATTTAGGCAGGAAAAATCAAAGGTACAAGTACAGACTGGGTGAGACCTGGCTTAAAAACAGAAACTCTGAGAGGGACCTTGGAGTCCTAGTGGATGATCACTTAACCATGAGCCAGCAGTGTGCAGCAGCAACGAAAAAAGTCAATACAATCCTGGGTTGTATAAACAGAGGCATAGAATCAAGATCACGTGAAGTATTAGTACTGCTTTATAAAAACCTAGTAAGACCACACTTGGAATACTGCAGCCAATTTTGGTCACCGTATTGCAAAAAAGATGTTGAGAGTTTGGAAAAAAATCAGATAAGAGCAACTAAGATGATCAAAGGCGTGGAGACCAAAGCATACAAAGAACGACTGCAGGACTTGGGTTTGGCTAGTCTAAAGAAAAGAAGAAACAAGGGCAACATGATAGCAGTATTCCAGTATTTGAGGGGCTGCCACAAAGAAGAGGGGGTCACGTTATTCTCCAAAGCACCAGAGGGCAAGACAAGAAACAATGGCTGGAAACTGAATAAAGAGAGAAGCAACCTAGAATTAAGGAGAAATTTCCTGACAGTGAGGACAATTAACCAGTGGAACAGCTTGCCTCTAGAAACTGTGGGCGTTCCATCACTGAAGATTTTTAAGAAGAGGCTAGATAGTCACTTGTCTGAGATGGTATAGATTCTCCTGCTTAAGTGGGGGGCTGGACTAGAAGACCTCCAAGGTCCCTTCCAGCTCTATTCTATTCTAACCAGAAATCACAAAAATGCCAGGAAAACAGCAGACGTTGTAACATGCATTGCCTTTGGAAACTGTGTAATGTTTCAATAGTCAGGGACATGTGCAGAGAAAAGCAACAGCACAAGAAGCAACAGATGGAAACTAATCAAGGAGAGAAGCAACCTTGAAGTAAGGAGAAACTTCCTGACAGTTAGAACAATTAACCAGTGGAACAACCTGCCTCCAAAAGCTGTGAATGCTCCAACACTGGAAGTTTTTAAGAAGAGACTGGACAGCCATTTGTCCGAAATGGTATAGGGTTTCCTGCCTGAGCAGGGGGTTGGACTAGATGACATCCAAGATCCCTTCCAACCTTTTTATTATTATTATTATTATTATTATTATTATTATTATTATTATTATTATTATTATTATTATTATTATTATTATTATTATTATTATTATTATTATTATTATTATTATTATTAAAAGCCCATTAATACATTGCAACAGGGACTTCTGACCCATCATATTACCAAAACAACAGGTGAGATAACAGTGCACCAGTAACACAATCAACAAGGATTTGCTGCACAAGCTTCCTCATGCATTTATGCTAGCACATCTTTCATGAAGAATTTTACTAACTTTCAGTGGCTGTTTAAGAACCAGGTCAAAAAGCAAGTGGGGAAAAATAAGCTTAACTAAATATAATTATTTAACCCACTTCATTGAGTTACATTGATCTCCCATCTTTAAGGAACAATGATTTTTAAGCTTTGAAATTAATCACTTTTTCCTGCAATGCACTTTCCTTTTAAAAAAAAAAGCCAATTGAAAAGTGAATTAAGTTAATTATGTTGAATGAACTCAATAAGCTGACCTTCCTGCTCTCCATCCAAACCAAACAATTTCATCCCACCTTCAAATTAAATTGATTTCTCACTAGAACGAGAGCTGGGAAATTGTTTAACTCTATGACTGTGAAACTAGAGCATCTGCTTGAAAGATATTATACCATTATGGAGGTCAAAAACCATATCTAAAAACATAGTCATACCTCATAATAAAACACCCATCTAGCTGGGCAAGGAGACCTTCAAAGCAGTTTTAGACACCAGAAATGAGGTTCAAGATAATTTTAGGGAGCAATATATTTCAATCAGCCAGAGAGAGAAAGACTGGGATTTTTGTTCTGATCAGGAATGGGATAAAGACTAGGTTCATCTTTTTGGGTGGCTGACTTTGTAAATGTCAAATGGCCTATCTATGCCTTTTCTTCATAAAAGAAACAAAATGCTGCTGCTTAACCAAGTGACACAGCTCAACAATCAATGAACCTGACAATTTTGGTTTCTCTTTAGAATGCCCAGTGAAAGGTAGCTTATTTTCTTAAAGTCAGAAGGTCTAGGGAACTTAAGTGGATGAGGAACCTACAACGTTTCATAGTCGATTCACGCAACCCCATAAGAATGAGGGATAGGTGGTTAGGAACCGATCGTTGGGTATCCCTTATATCCAAATATAGGTAGACAACATTCTCTAATTGGAGGACAGTTGAAGGTTACTGACCTTTTTTATGAATACCAGGCAGGCTTGACCAACAAGCTAAGAAAGGCTGGGATATATTGTAAAATGTTTTGGGGAAAAGGCAGGCTACAAAACTATATACAGAAAGATTTTGTTCAGCTAATAACTGAAAAGTCAAGTGTCATGAAAAGACAACTACAGAGAAAGGGCACTTAAAACATAATTTTGCACATAGCAGGCTCTCACATAATAGACTCGGGAAACATATGCAATGTTATGCACATTACTTTTTTTTCCCTGCCTAGAGCTCTCATAGCTAGGCAGTTGGTAAGTGAATCACATCCAATTTAAATGACCTTTTTTGTCATGGTTGTTAAGTGAATCACTGCAATTAAGTGAGTCATGTGGTCATTAAGTGAATCCAGCTTCCCCATTAATTTTGCTTGACGGAAGCCAGTTGGGAAGATTGCAAACAGCAATCACAATAACTCCAGGATGCCGCATCTATCATAAAAACATGCTGGTTGCCATGTGCCCAAATTTTGATCACAGGATCTTGGGGACTACTGTGTCAGTCATAAGTATGAGGAATGGTTATAAGCAGGGCTTTTTTTGTCATAAAACGCCCAGAACGGAGTTCCAGCACCTTTTTTTGGATGGAACCTTGTAGGGTAGGCAAGGCGGGTTGTATGACACATGTGAGTTCCGGCACCTTTTTTTTTTTTTTACAAAACAACAACAACAACACTGGTTATAAGTCGCTTTTTGAGTGCCATTGTGACTTCAAACAGTCACTAAACAAATGCTTGTAAGTTGAGGACTACCTGTGAAGGAAGGCGCAACTCACTGCCCAATATAATTATGACAGTACCCACGTTTTCCATTCACCAACTCTGGCCATTTAGAAATATTTACCTGGCACACCCATGTGTCATACATAATCTTGGTTCACTAAACCCAGTTTTCTGCATTTGCTTTGCACAATAATCCTATTCAGGCATTCTGTTTATGCATTTAATCCAATGCAGAAGAAACGGTAATCATCCCCACTTCTCTTCTCATCGTGCTGTGACATAAATGAAGACATGATGTCTACAGATCTGGCACAGTGGTCTGTCGGCCACTGTCGGCCACTCACATGGAACCAAGGAAGGTAGAACTAGTTTCTCTTTTGCAGACAGTTGTGTCATAAGCACCAAGACAGCCTTTTCATTAATTTTCTCCAGTGCATCAAGGAGAGGGAAGAGATTGCTCACTGCCCCTTAACAGGGGGAAGAAAACATATCAAGGTAGCACTTAAAGTGGGGAACTGGCACCTAAACCAATTATACTTACTAGCAGTGCTTTTTTTGTAAGAAAAAAGGTGCCGGAACTCACATCTTGTTTATCTTTTATTAATATATATATATATACTAGCTGTACCCGGCTACGCGTTGCTGTGGCTCAGTCTGGTTAGTGTGTGTTGCTTTTATGTCCAACAGATGGCGCTGTTTTTCAAAAAAAGCATGTTTTTACCTGTCACAGGTGTGACATCTATATAATATAGGTATATAAAAACACGCATGTATTCGAATACAACATTGTGTCAAAATTTCAAAGCAATCAGTGAAGAACTTTCGGAGATTTAATATTTTGAACAAACGAACATTTACATTTTTATTTATATATAGATATATATTCAATTCTTAACATAAATTTAATTTATTGTATTTAAGGCAAATATTCATAGTAAATTTTACATTAGAAATTAAAAAAAGATTTTCAATTCACCAATGATTTTTTAAAATAAAGAAATTATTTACCTTTCGCTTGTAGTCAATCACTGTACATACACCCACACATGTCAGTTGTGTAATGAAACATAATGGTCACCACCCGCAGTAAGCACTCAGCGCGCGACTACATGACCAATCACAAGCTGAGCAGCATCACAAGCCGAGCAGCGCCATCACAACCAGCATGGACGAAGTACGCATGCATCGGACTCGACACACAAGCAGCCCGCATGCACCATTTTAATTATTTTGCTGCCAACCTGCTACGCTCGACAGGGTGATTCAAATCCACATGGACCAAACATCAAATTTTCAAAAGTTACTTTTAAAACTTGGAAAACCTGTCAAAAAAAGGTGCCAGAACTCTGTTCCGGTGCGTTCTATGACAAAAAAAGCACTGCTTACTAGATTCACAAAACACACCAGGCTAAAATGTGGCTGGTTAGTTTGTGATTCAGGATAGTGCTACCAAATCTCGGTTGCAAATATCTAAATGTCCCAACAGTGTTTTGTGTAACTTTTTGCTGCCATGTAGCAGTTGTTTAGATTTTTGCTGCCCTGACTTGGTAAGCTAACTCTTGTGTTCTGACAACAGTGTGTTCTTTTCTGAAACAATTTGTTCTACAGAATTCTCTTGCCCTTCAGCAGGATCTCCCCTGCTCAAGAGAAGCAATATTCTCAGCTGGAAGTAAACACTCTGTGGCCAGACTAGGAACTCTACTCCATAATTGGCTCAACACTATTCAGGACAACTCCAAGAAAGAGCTTACTCCCAGGCAAAGGTTCCCTAATTCAACTACATGGAGAGAACAAAATTCCAAAGTGGGGGCAACATCCCCTAATCTTCTCTGTCTTTTCTCCCAAGCATTCAAATCAAACAACTTCATGCCTCAGCCTCTCTTTGCAGTTTCCACTCGGTCTCCACAGGCCCAGCCTGTGAAGGCCCAGCCCATGCACCCAATTCTGAGCTGACCATTAGGAGCTCACATGGCCAGGGGCAAGTTGTGACTTTTTCACTCCAACAGGCTCCAGTACCTTTGAGCATTCTACAGTGGACTATTATGCAGCAGGTTAAATTACAATAGAATAGAGCTGGAAGGGACCGTGGAGGTCTTCTAGTCCAGCCCCCTGCTCGAGCAGGAGAACTATACCATCTCAGACAAGTGACTGTCCAGACTCTTCTTAAAAATCTCCAGTGATGGAGCGCCCACGATTTCTGAATCATACAGATGACATCATAAAGACACTGGACCTGCTGTCCTGGTGTCCATAGGCTGGGATGGAGGAGCTGACAAGAGAGCCAGTTTGGTGCAGTAGAGGCTAGAAACTGACAGACTGAATTCTAGTCCTGCTTTAGGAATGAAGTCAAGTGGGGACATTGAGCCAGTCTATTTCTCTTGGTCCTAGTAAGAAGACAGTGGCAAGACCCTTCTGAAAAACTTTTCCAAGGAAACTACAGTGACCAAGCAGTCGCCAGGAGTCCATACTAACTCAAAGGCACATACACCCAAAGAAACCTTACAAATTATTCTTTCAGGAACTGTTTCACGGCACCAGTGCTATTATTGCTGCATGCTGGAACTGAAGAACTGATGTAATTGAACACCCAGCAATCTCACTCTGCATGTCCAATGGCAGGGAATGCCGGAAATGGTCATCTGGGAATATCTGGAAACACAGGATTTCTCACCCTGTCCTGATGTGAGTTTTCCTCCTTTTACTCTCTTGCCAGGGAATAAAATAAGGCTCTACTGTTCCTACTGCCTAGAAATATTTGGTCATTGTGAGGCTGAGCTCTATTCTTCTGAGAATGCCTTAGAATCTCTGAGGAAAAAGTGGTAAGATGAACAGAAATGGAATTTGGGGATTTCGTTCTTTCTTTGCAATAAGTGGTCAAGGATTTGTTTGGTGATTTTTTTCTCTTTTTTTTCCAGCACCACAGAAGCTAATGTCATTTCTCAGAGCAATTGCCAAGCTGAGACCAAGCCGTATCAAATAAAAGGTACAATGTTACCATACTAAATATTGATAATGTGCATCAGGTGTTTGCAAAAAGGAGCCAGGCTCCTCATCCTCTGTGTGGCAATTATTTTAAAGATCTACTTAGCATTTAGATTGCTTGAGGGAAGAAAAGAACCCAGCAGGCGATTGCCTTGAGGGGGCTGGGGAGGGGACGGGGGGGGGGGGGNGGGGGGGGGGGGGAGAGAGAAGGCTCTGTATTAAATAAATCTCCTTGAGTGCTGTTTTCATCTATCCTGACAGAAAACATAGCTGACAGTTTAGGTTGCAATAATTAGAAGGGCTTTGACATCATGGGACTGTCCTTGCTGGTGACACTATTACAGCTCCCCTCAAGATTAAGCAGCGAGAAAAGCCTTGGTGGGGAAGCAAAGGAGGTTAAAAAAAAAAAAGTACATTGTGCAACAAACATTTAAGCAAGCTAAATACTAACAGCATTAACTACTCTCCTCTGAACTCTGAGTGGGAGGTTAAGGGGAAAGGCTGATTTGAAAAGCATTGATGTGAATTGGTTGTTCTTTGTAATTTATAATCCAAAGGATACGTTATTTCTTAATCTTATTCTTCTGTGAGGATTTAATTATTTTTCTTTCTCAGCCATTACTGCTTTTGGTTGTGACACCATTTATCTGTGGTCCAGCAATACATTTGTTATTGTTCAGTCGCTAAGTGGTGTCTGACTCTTCAGGACCCCAAGCAATACATTAAGCGAACTCAAAGCCACAAAATACAGGGTCGACTCTAGTTTTCCCCAGCAGTTCTTATCAGGCATGGTAGTAAATAAAGCACAATCATGTTTTTTTTATTATGTAGTGTATCTGAAATGGACTCTATTGCTTCCCTTATTACCTGGCACCCTCTGTCCTATCTGACTTTTAAAATACTGTTTAGTTATTTTTCTGTTCTTTTGTTAATAATCAATAGGCATGTGGATAAAACAAAGGGCCAGATTTCTATATTACTTTTATTTATGAGACTGTCTCTGGATCTCCCATGGATTCCTTCTAGAAATAATTTAGTAGATGTCTGTAGCCTAGTGCAGGGGTCTCCAAGCATGACTTGTGGACTTCAACTCCCATGATTCCTCAGCCATCCATGCCAAGTCTTAAAGTTGCCAAGTTTGAGACCCCTGGCCTAGTGTTTATCTGGATGTATGTCAGAAAGGTAAGATGACAGTCTTCTGAAGAAAGTGAAGAAAAGTTAGGAAGGAAACATCATCACCAGTTCATCGTATGATAATTTGATGTGTTGTAACCATCCAACCCCATCATATCTTATTATGTTAAGGTATCATATCACATTAACATCATACATCATATATCACTCTGTCTCAGCTCAATCTTCCTCACAGGGTTGTTGTTGTGGGGAAAGTGGGAGGAGGAAAGTGTGTTGAATATGTTCACCACCTTGAGTTAATTGTAAAAACAATAAAAGCGGAATATAAATAAATAAATGAATAAAAATATCAGCCATTTTTTGTGAACACCCTCTGCATACTCTCAAAATTCCACTGGTTCCAAAAATTGGGGCCTCCTGTTGTAATTAAATATAGATCCTATCACTTTAATATTAACCTTTCCCCATTCCTTTCTGATTATTTATGTTTTTCCTGATGGGTGTTCCGACCCGAGGATTTAAAAACCTGCATACTATTTTATGATGTAATAAAGTTTCTGTTTTTTTATTTCTTGGGGCAATGCATCTGTTTTGGAGGTGTGTGCGTGGGGGTGTTTCATTCATGTATATGCATGTATGTGTCTCTGTGCTAGAAAAACTCCAAAATAAATATTGAAGTAAAAGTGAATTCTGGGTTGTTGTAGATGCTTAACACAAACGATTACTTTGCTGCTGTTTCCCAATTGCTTGTTTTCCTTAAGTGAAACACAAGGTGACATAAAAGTGTAAAGTGAAATCTTCATGATAAACAGATGGACACCAATACTGGATAAAAGTTAGCTACAATTTGTATTAAATTCCACAACAGAAGGTTGCTGAGAAAAACACTGTTCTCCTAATTTCCTGTTTACCTAATCTTGTCAACCCCAAAGGAAATATTCCTGCCTCTAAATAAAGTTCCCCTCCCCACACTAATCCTTTCCCCACTGAAAAGAAAGAAGTATTGCTCACCATTAACAAAGGCAGAGTGAAATTGATTAGAGCCAGTGAAAATCCAGTCAGGAAAAACCATTGACTAACTAAGGCAAAGATAATAACAAAATTACACAAAGTAACCAGGTGATAGGCACTTAATTCGATCAGCGTTTCTCTGCTTGCTAATAAGAAACCGTGGCTATTTCCAGCACCCCTGCTGCCTGCAGAAAGCAAAGTGTTCCTTAAAAATAAATCAGCTTTTCTGATCGGTACCCAGTTTTCTTTCCCAAGATCCCAAAAGCAAATCAGAGAGCTTTGGAGTTTTTTGCCCCACCATTCAAAATGGTCATAAAACATCTGCCTCTTTATTGTTCATTGTTCCTCTTTCTTTGTAAGCTGGAAGCCAATTATTATTGTTTCAACGAAATACAGCGTGATCCTCCTCAGAGTTGCACTCCATCTTTCACTTCCAGAATGCAAGGAAAGGATCTGAATTGCACAACTGTCTTGGCCCAGGTACAGGCATACCTCTGTGTGGCCCAAAACTTCTCAAGCTTTGCCCCTGAAAAGTAATGATAGGACTAAAGTTTTAGATCTCTCAATATTTTCCCTTTTTTAAAAAAAAAAATCATAGTGACTAATTGCAAAATAGTGGGAGTTCACCACACTGTTTCCTGGCGTTGCTGCCAGCTTTCCCTCCTATTGCCTTAGCATAGGGAGGGCTTAAGAGTTACTCATTTAGGTTAGGGTAATGGCTATCGACTGTGGCCCTCAATCACCACAGTCACAACATAACCTTTCACTGCCAGTTAGCTCCTTGTCTGTAAACCTGTGGGAAGAAAAATCAGGTCCAGTTCCAAGTTGGGAGTAAGACACTGGAAATAAATGGGGGCTAAGATGCTGAAAACAAAATGGAGGCTACCTGCTCAGGAAAGACAATTTCTGGTTATTGATGAGCAGAACCAACAACAGCATGTATTTCTGGGACAGCTGACCAAATGGCCGAATGAGTGGATGGATCTTTATAGGGTTCTGAGTGAGATGCTCCAGGGGGTTGTGCAATGTAGTGAGCCTTGTTTCAATGGTGGTGGGTTAATCCTATTATGTCCTTAAGGCCATGTCCTGTCCTTAGAATTTGGGTGGGGGAATGTAAATTCTTAATCACATCAGCTGTGAGGGCTGAAGGTGTTTTGTTTATGAATAGATTGGCCCAGTCTTTCTTAATGGGTACAAAATATCCATCTCTAAAGACTTGAGGCTTCTGCTTGAGGTTATTAAGAAAGATTGGGACTGCTTTCTGCCTTTGTTAAGATTTTTCTCCATTTCTCCTTTGGGGAAATATAATATTCTGCCTCTTTTTAATTGTAAGAATAAAGAATATTTTAATCTGGGAAGGGGAGGCTTCCTACAAACCTTTATGGGTTGGTTCAGAGGACAAGCTCTATCTGCCAAAAGCTCTAGGATGATCCCTTGGCATCTCAATTTAAAAAAGGTCAGGAATGTGTGAGACTTGCTCAAAACCCTGGAGCACTACTCACTGTCCTGCTAAAAACAGTTTTAAATGCCAGTGCCTTTTACCTGCTGATGTTATTTTATCCACTTCTGTTAGTGATAAAATTCAAAATGTGCAGGAGACCAGTTCTGATTAGATGGATGACCTTTATTTAAGTTATCTGTCCCAATTTAATGTCTGTCTGGTGGAAAGAAGACTTATAATCCAAGTGAGCTCAATGGAACCAGTACGGAAAGGGTTGCCTTAACATTCATAAAATTACATTCTCCAAAGAGACTTTTTAAATCCTAAGGGTTTATTCCCAAGATCTACATTAGAATAGACTGGTTATTTCACCTACTTTTTTGTTCCTGGAAGAATTGGCAATATAGTTCTAGACAATGATGGAATGCCAGATTAAGAGGAGCAATGAATTTTGTTGTACTGTGTGTATAAAAACAGGGATGGGATGACCCAGGTTTAGAGTCTTGCTTTCCTTGTAACAATTCTGGAGGCTGTTCATTAGATACAAAGTAGTACCTGAAGACTGCATAGATAGGACCAAGGAGCATGGTCCCCCTGATCATATGTCCAGTCTGGGGAAAATTATTGCATTCCAAAACTGAATTTACAAGCCTTTCGTGACAGTTTGTCGTTTTTGTTGCAATTGTTAAACCATTGGGAGCTTTGACAAGAAACTGAAATTCTCTAAGAGATCTACCAACACATCTAAGATGGAACATTAGTCGAATGATGGCTTAGTTCCCAGGATGCATTGCAGAATGCTTTGCATTGTTTTCTGTGGAAATATTACCAGAGATAGTTAATTAGTTTCCTATTCAATAATACCCACTGTTAAGATTAGGCCATGCAGCCATTAGGGGTTTTTTTGCATTCTATTTCCTGATCAAAAAGATGTCTCTGGGAAAACAGCAAGTAAAAACTGAAAACAAAAGCCTACACTCCAATTTTTGATACTCGGTAACTGCTTTGGATGCTGCAAATGAAAAGATGGGATACAGATCAAATAAATACTATCTTCTAGCCATGGAGATTCCAAAGCCCTCATGGAGGGAACCTCTTCCCCATGAAATAGTCTAATTTAAAATTTAAAACGATATAATAGACATCAGCCCTTGTGGCAACATATTCCATAGAACAGTGTTTCTCATCCTTGTGGAATTCAACTGGCTTTGCTAGCTGGGGAATTTTGGGAGTTGAAGTCCACACATCTTCAAGTTGCCAAGGGTAAGAAACACTGCCATAGAGCCATTATTTTATGAGGATTTAAAAATAAAAATAAAAAAATGTTTTTTTTCTTTAATTCTCAGCAAGTTGTTGACAGTATATCTTGAATTGAGAGGCTGTGCTTCTGTGCCCATTTCATCCTAATAATTATAAATAATTAAGGAAACTCAGCATTGCCAGGAAAGAAAAAGAGGGGGGGGGGAATTATTTCCTTGATGGCTTCAAACCTCTCCAGACTTACTATACGATTCATTTGGTTCACTGAGGTATTTTTTGCTAGAAAGACACATTTCTAAGAAGAGTTTATATACATTTTTTTCTGACAAATTAATCTTTACAATTCTAATACCAAAAATAATAGGAATATAAACTTGCTGCTAAGGGAAAAGCAGTAATTAAAGTTTTCTGTGCAGAGAACAGGAACAGATTAATTAATCACAATGTAGGCATGACATCGTGAACAAGAAGCAACTAATTAAGCAATTTTCAAAGAAACGAATAAGGTAGATTAATGAAAGAGCAATTGCAGACAGAAGGAACATTTCCTGAACAGCATTCAGGTTTGTTAGGATGCAGTTTTGCCTATGCAGGTAGGAAATGCTGTTAAATTGCTTTCTGTGACTACTGTTTTAGTTCTTCTAGCTGAGCAATGCACACTGGAAACAATTTGTGAAAATGAAGGCCAAGAAACATAACATAACTGGCCGATTTGTGCAAATGAAGGCCAAGAAACATAACTTTTAGAAGTGGAGTTTATTGTAGCATCTTAGCCTGGGGTCTTCAAACTTGGCTGCTTTAAGACTTGTGGACTTCAATTTCCAGAAATCCTCAGCCAGCCATGCTGGCTGAGGAATTCTGGGAGTTGAAGTCCACAAGTCTTTAAGCAGCCAAGTTTGGAGACCCCTGATCTTAGCAGACAAGTTCTGGTACATACTTTGGTTAAAAAGGGAAGAAAAATAAGTTGATATAGATTACTTTTGGCAAAGTGCTTTTGTAATGAAAGAAGGGGGAAAACACAAATCGTTCCAAAAATATTTGGGATTTCATCTTGGAGCCTCATTCAATGCATCCTGATAACTCTCTATTCTGCACATTCAGTGGATAGTGGATGACATTTTATTCATTTGTTTGTTTACAAACCCACTACTCTCCCTCCACAATCAACTCACTGTTTGTTGTTCTGGCTCTGTTTACAAGCTGAAGACTTTTAATTTTCAAAAGCACGACAAAAATATCTATGAGCCATTAATGAAAATATTGTGTACTGGAGTAAGCAACGTGATATCCTTGACCATGAGCATCCCCACAGATGATGTCCTTGATACTCACTAGGCTCCCTAACCCATCTGATTTTAATACAAAAAAAATTAAATGGCAAGCTGTCATGTTCAAGGCAGTAGCCTTTAGCAAAATCTCAATTTACATGAACACTTCTAGAACCCATATTGGTATCTTTAGAAAATCAAAATTGACATTTGAGTCATAGTGCCAAGTTTGGGAGTGTGCTCATCTGCCCAGAAAAAAATAAATAAAAAAGCCCTGGAGATTAAGCATACCCTCTGTCTTTAAATGTGTTTTGTGACTGACTTTGCTCCTCATTACAGTGACTTACAATAAGAATGTTTGCTGGCTCCACATTTTGCCTACCTTGGTGTCCGTCCATAGCTGCAGGTTGAAATTCTTCATTCTTCATGCAATCTTTCCCTTTCTGATCACATGTGCCATGTACAAAACAGAATATGGACCTTGCTCTGCAGCTCTCATTATGTTTATGATTGACACACTGGAGGAGAATCACATGCATTGAATTTATCAAGTGGTGCCAAATGGTCATACTTCTGCCCACCAGGGTCCATACCTGACCATGAATAGACCAAAGTGACAAAACATGTATTGTGACATCACAATGCAAGCTATGCTGATACATTCTTGGTATTGTAACATTGCACACAAAAATGTAAGGGACATGTTTCATCATCCCTTTTGTGAATGCCTATGATCCAGCCATCTTTATCTGCCACTTGGATAAATGCCCTTAGCAAGTAACAGCATTTGCAAGCATGAGTATGAATGTGTGTCTGAATCAGAGGTCTCTTTCTGAAGCAAAATCAGCAACCTTTTGGCACATATAAGTTTTAAAGGGCAACAGTGGTGAATAGCTTGATGAAACCAAGATTTCCAGGCTATTTAAGACAAGTTGTTTCTGGTTTTAGTAAGATAAGTTTAAATAAATCTTGAACATCTTTTAGTATTTTCTCTTCAAACATCCAGGAGGAGTTAATGGTTCTGTACTTCAGTGTCACACTTTCTGGGGGCTGTAATAAAAGGAGACTTCAGACCCATATGGGGCCATAGAATGCCCTTCTCTGGCTGAAAAGAATATTAGGAAGAATTAATCTTATATTTCTTCCTAACACCAGCTTATGCTCTTAAGCGTCGGATAAGAGAAGCATCACTTTGAAAATATTTTTGAATCTGGAAGTCAGTGCTTGTCAACTGTCATCTTCCTAGGATTTCTTTTTGATACTGTTAATGCTACTCATTGAAAGATTTTATAGAGTTTTTCTGCCTTCTCCATATTGGTTCCACCCCTTGCCCTACTGAAAAGTGTTCTGGGAATACATGTCAAGGTTACTGCACAATAGAAAATCCCTAGAAGCATCCTGGATGGGTGGGATTCCCAGGCTAGGGCTGTTATTAATACCCAGGCACCTTAAAGTCTTGGTATCCTGTTTAGCAACAGATGTAACATCTGGGGTGCTTCCACATTAGTGTTTTGTTATGCAATTCCTCACCTTTAAGTAACAAAATGGATGGACTCACTAAAAGTGGCAATGAGTACACCATTGGGAAGAAACTTGAAAGAACAGGTTAGGGATAGATTGTCAAGAAGAAAATTTATATGGTCGCTAGGAGTCGAAAATGACTTGATGGCACATAATCAATTTACAAAATATTATAGGGAATCAGGTGACACATATTCCAGTTGTAGCCTCCTTGCTTATTTCTACTGTCATTTCCACTTTTTTCCTTATAGTAAAAATGTTGACTCACGATTTTCTTTCCATTGGCGATAATAGGAACTATCTGTCTAGCTGCATTCCTAAAATGTCCTTGCACCACAATTCTGTACTCTTTTCTTGGGTATTAAATTGCCTTGAATTTATTATTCTGGGTAGATATATACAATATGCCATTCATAATAAATAATATGAACATTCACACATTTGTAACTGTCAAACCCTTTCTTACATTAAAGGTAAGTTCTCAGTTTTTGCTATATATAATACAGAAGTTATATAAAATGTGTGAACTTTCAATTTTGAGAGTCCCCATAAACTGTATTTTACTATCTTGAAAAACCTCCTAATCTCTTCATATTTTCTCCCAGAAATGGGCTGAAGAGCTGCTTACAGGTCACTACGGCATCCACCAAAATGAGAGTCTAAAGCAGGGGTAGTCAACCTTGGTTCTTTTATGACTCGTGGACTTCAATTCCCAGAATTCCTGAGCCAGCATAGCTGGCTCAGGAATTCTGGGAGTTGAACTCCACGAGTCATAAAAGAGCCAAGGTTGACTACCCCTGGTCTAAAGTAACCCATTAGAAATAATTAGAAACTGAGAGGTGGACTTTCCTAAAGTTTAGTGATATTGATCCTTTACATTTGCATCTATCTGACCTGAAAATACTGTTGGAATAATCCTGGTGTTACCTTTGTCAATATGGAAATGGTTTCTTATATTAGAGATGATTGATAACAGAGACTATTCCTATTGTTCAAACGATCAATTCATTAATTAGACTCATAATGGCCATTTAAGTGTTGCTTATGTCTTCTGTTACTTTCCTATTTCAAATCAGAGTGGAAGAGAGCATAATATTTTGACGATTAACAGAAAAAGCCCACCAAGTATGTTGTCTCAAATTCAAATTTGATAACTAAGACCTAGGACCTTGGCATATGGCTTCTTCAGTTGATAAACAGGTTGACATTTGTGGCTCCATTGACATATAGATGGTGTTTAGTTCAATCCTGTGTGCATTTATTTAGAAGCAAGTTTCACTTTATTTAGTTGATTTTGTAAGAAGAGAGGGATGTTAGTTTGTGGTAGCCAAAAACTGGAAGAGATCTGGTAGCACCTCTTCCAACTAACCAATTTTATTAAAAGGTATAAGTATTTATGAACTGCAGCTCACTTCATCAGATGCATTATGATAGATGTAGCAACTGAAAACTTATGCCTTTTAACATCATTAGTTAGCAATGGTGCTACCAGACTCCTCCTGATCTATTCAGTTGAGATTTCCAAGCAAATGTTCATAAAAAATTGTTTTTTTAAATGAATTCAGAGCAAGCACTGCCATTCTGACATCAGCAAAGGCACTGACGGTCACACTCTGCACTTTGCTGGGTGATATGGAATTATTGTGAAGATATTGGCCAACAGTCCAAGTTCATGTTTTTCTTTGAACACATACACACAAAACAAAAAAGAGCTTTGCTTTGGGCTTGGCTCCAAAAGATTTTCCAGCAGAACTAGGCTGAGAAATAGGTGATAGGCCTTAGGAAGAAATCCAATTTTGATTAATCTAAAAGGACTGAGTGTAAAAGTACAAGTTGACCCTTTGGCCATCAGCCCAAGCTGTGTTTGCAAAAATACAGAATTGTTATCATGAGCTGCCTTTTCCCCACAATTTTATGCCAAGCACATATTGATGAAAGTAGAAGGAAATAATATGCGTTCTCTCCAGAGGGCAGAAAAAGGGACTCTTTGTTCATGTACTTTTTAACAATATTTCTGTGCTTCAGCTTTTAAAGCAACAGAAACATACCATACATCTTTCTTGATGAAGATTGGTTTAGTTTTCTTCCTGACGTTTTATCAATTCTACCTGCCGGAGAAACCAAGGAACTTTTTCTCTGCAAGGAATGATACCAATGTGCTCCAATAATCAAACACATTCAGAAAACAAAAACAAAAAAGCTTTATCTCTGCCTCAATTTTCCTCAATTATGCACTTTTTCATAACCTAGCCCTTCCCCTTTTGTTGCCATCCTTTCCATAAATCAAACAGTATGAGACACATGCAAAATGAGAGGTGACATGTCTGAAATCAAGCAAACTCATCAGGAGTTCACATCAAGCATATAGTCACAGATGCCAACTGCAGCAACTCCATGGGATCATAGACCACAGGTTTCTCTGGAGACAAAGGAATGGAAGGGAACTGCTGTCAATCAGACTTAAACACATATTGGTTACTGTGATAGATTCTTCTACACCCAGTTCCCACTGTTACTCAAAGTGGGAAACGATGGGCCATTTCGACTTGATGTTGCCAAACAGCTTTGACTTCTTTAACATAAATCCAAAAACAGTGACATTTCATCTGAAATGGTTATTGGCTGAGGATCATAGTCAAAACATTTAGGTTTAAAGAAAACCAGAATTCATACCCCACCCTAGCCCCTTCCATTCCCAGAGTCTCATGCAAAAAGTATCAGAACCAAAAGATGCTGGGCAACCATCATGTGGCTTGGAGCAGCTCCCACTGTTGACCCAGAATATCCGACTGGCAGATGTTGGTCACTAATCTGCTGGACTCATTTTCTAAGCATAGGCCACTGACAAAATGTTGGATGAAGCTACCTTTCATCTTCCATTTCTGCAAGGGAAAAAGAAGAAAGAAAAACAATAGCATATGAAATGTGTCCTCTTCTTTTGTTCATTTCTTGTTTTCTCTATGTGTCCCTAAATACCCATTTACTAATGGAAAGAGTAATAATTCAGCAAAGTTTTCAATTTCTTCTTTAATACACATTATCATTTTACATTTTGGTTAGGCCTTTTTCTAATCTCATGGCCTTGGCTGATCTTCACAAGCTAAGCCAGTCAGAATTGGTTAGTTTTTAGATGACAGACCCCCAGGAAAATCCAATTAAGAATTTGCTTTTTTTTTAAAAAAAAACCCCCACTTATTTAAGACCACAAAAACAAACCACTCCCATATAGTGAGCAGGAAAACCACACAGAAGAATTGAGCTTGAATTAAAGGAGATTTTACTTCAGATTCAGGATCAATCCATCCATGAAACAGCCTTATTTTTCAGTAAACCCTCTTAATGATAAAGCCAGTCTGTGATGGAAACATCAAGGTTGTTTTCCTATAAAGGGTGGAACAAATGAGTTTGAATTCCTGGAGTTCTAGCTAAGAAATAAACTAATATATACTTTGAACCACTGACATTAGATTGCTTTTGCTTCTTTGTAAATCATGTTTTTGGTGAACTGACATGCTGTAACATGTACCTTAGTATCAGTTATCCAACTGATATTAAGGTACATGTATATAATACAGCTGCAATGCAACTGTATTGTAGCTAGGACAGACCGTTTGGAGTATAAGGGCACATGTGGGGACCCAATGCTTTCCTAGATAGATTTCTATGTATCTAAAGAGGGAAAGCATCTGTATATTTCCCTGGAAATTTCAATAATGAGGTAATATTGATTTGATTTTGATTTTGATTTTATTAAATTTATACCCCGCCCTTCTCCCGGAGGACTCAGGGCGGCTTACAGCCAGTTTAAAACAATGATATAATACAATACAAAATTTAAAAAGATTAAAAATAACTATTTAAATTTGGCCGCTTCTACTAAAAATTTAATTTAAAACCCCTTTAAAATACCCCTAGGCCACTCCTGCCTGCTGAAATAACCAGGTCTTAAGGGCGCGGCGGAAGGAGGGGAGATCCGGGATCACCCGGATCTCTGGGGGCAGCTCGTTCCAGAGGGTGGGTGCTCCGACAGAGAAGGCTCTCCCCCTGGGGGTCGCCAGCCGACACTGTCTGGCTGACGGCACCCTGAGGAGGCCCTCTCTGTGGGAGCGTATCGGCCGG
>NW_015387276.1:0-6463 GCF_001527695.2 Protobothrops mucrosquamatus | reverse complement strand
GGCATCCCGGTCTAGAAAAGGCCGCAACTGGTGCACCAGGCGTACCCGGTAAAACGCCCCCCTGGCCACAGCCGCCAACTGGTCGTCCAGTGTCAGCCGTGGGTCCAGGAGGACCCCCAAGTTGCGAACCCTCTCCGAGGGGGCCAGGGTTTCGCCCCCTATAGTCAGCGATGGAATCAGCTGACCATACCTGGGAGCCTCCTTTTAATAATTGGATATCTATTTGAGTACATACAAAGATGAACTCTCCTCACCAATCTTGATCACTATTGCTGGGGTCTCCAGAAAGTTGCCAAGATAGTGGCAGAGCTCCAAGTATATTTTGCGCTAGAGGAACCTGATTGTCTGAAACTTTTCACTCAGGATTCTTGCCAGGATAGAGGAGGAAATTGTTTGGATTACTCTGGTGAACAACATGCATTGTTTTAAGCACCATTACCCCATAGTATTATTCTGGATCACTTGCAAGGTGGGGCACTGCTCTTAGTTGTTCTGTTTTTTCCTGAGTGGGCAGTGGCAATAGGGGAGAAAAAGAGGTCATTTGTGGGGTGCCTCAAGGTTCATCTCTCTCCCCCCATATTATTTTGCACTGATGTAAAGCCATGTGGAAGACATTAATTGGATCACAGTCATGCTTAATTATAAATCACTTCCCAGGATGACACAGATATATTGGAAGTCCTGGCCTGGAGCCTGGAAGCTGCTAGACTCCAAGATCGAATCCCTGTAAGATTAAAGTGCTGTTGCCCAGAAGTCATCTAGCATTTTATTATTCTGGACTGGAAAGCCTACCTTAAAATAGCAAATCTGCCTAGAGGTCCTCCTAGATAGTGTGGAAGGTCTTTGACTAGTTTTCACTGGTGTACCAGTTGCATCTCTTCCTGAAGCATGATGTCCTGGAAGCTGTTACCCATACCCACATAACCTCTTAGCTATATTACCACAATGTGTTGAACATGAGACTATCTTCCAAATCTACCCAAGAGTTACATCTGATACAGCTGGCTTCTTGGAATCTTCACGTAGAACCAACCATCCGGTTCATTCATCCCAAATGGGTAGGCTGAGAATGTTTCCTATGCAAGACTGAAGATGGGGTTGGGGATAGAGTAATATGCTTTTTTAAAATGCCCCTTTATTGTGGAATGGGTTACCTCCAGCAGTCTGAAGGGCTGTTCTGAGAATTTTTAATGTGTGAGGAACTCTGGTTTTTTTCTGGCATATTTGAGGTACCATTTACCCCACATTTCTGAGATTTTTTTGGTGATCTCCCACTCAAATAATAACCATGTTTGACATGCTTCATTTTGGGGTGTGTATGTGTGTTTGGTGTTGCTGTCTGCTGTTGGTGCCTGCTGCGGTTCTACTTAAGTTTCTCATAACTAATGCTAATCTAGTTTTAGCCAATTAACATGCAAACAACATATAGTAACTGACATTAATACAGTAGATCAGTGGTTCTCAACCTTTTTAATGCCGCGACCCCAACCGGTCGTAAGTCGAGGACTAAACCGGTCATAAGTCAAGGACTTAAACCGGTCGTAAGTCGAGGACTATCAAACCGGTCATAAGTCGAGGACTTTCCCTGCCCGGGAGCGCCGCACATGCGTGGTTCCGCCCCCTGCACCGGCCGAGGCGTAGCTGGCAAGCGGCAGAGACGGAGCAGGCCGACCACCAGCTGGCCCAGCCCAAGGGAGGTAAGGCACCCGCCGGAAAAGGGGAAAAAATGGCGGACAAAAAATGGCAGACAAAAAAAAATGGCGGAAAGCCTTGCTTGGCGACCCCCATGAAATGGTCGATCGACCCCAAATGGGGTCCCGACCCACAGGTTGAGAACCACTGCAGTAGATGGTTTCCGTGGTTGTGATTCAACTCATTTGTACAAATCAGCCTATGAGTAAGCACTATCTGAAGCCTCCACCTCTTTTATTGATCTGAGAAAAGGCAGCAGAAAAGAGAGGAAGCACAGAGAGGTATTTCTACGTAACAGCTGGAGATTAGTTAACTGTTTCATCTGCCCTGTGACTTTACCTAAATCATATTTTCTGTGAAATGGAGACCTGAAACAGAAACCCAATCCCTTCTGCCCCAGACAGCTGGCTTTGCATTTCACTCCTCCTATGTATTTAGAAGTCAGCTAATATAGCATAATGAAACTTTACAATAAATAGCAAACACAATATTAGTTCGGGGTAGATGAAATTCCAAAATGCAAATTGTGTGGCATCGTCACTGAAAAAGATGAGAGTGTTCTGTAGCTGAATGGTTAGAACCCTCTTCTCTGCAGGGCCTTCTACATCACCTTCTTTAGCAAGACAAAAGATGCTTTATGACAACACACTCTTGGTAGCCTCGCATCCCACAGGTATAAAATTGATTCTTGTCTCGTCTGCTTGGCTGACAAGGGCAACAAGGGACAAATCGGTAGCTTCTATTGAATGGGTGAAATTCATAGGTTGATAGAGCACAATGCAAGGAGCAAATACCACCATTCAGTTGACCTGATCTTTTTTTTTCTTTTACATTATGCTAGCGCACAGTAGGTATTCCTCCTAAGTCGTTCTTCTCAGGCTAGCATCTAAGCTGTTTTAGACTATCACGATCCTTGATTCTGGCTGCAAATACGTATACAGATATTAAATGCTATAAATATCTAAGGGCAAGGGCCCTTATTAGCTTTTGTCTTTAATACTTTTTTTTAAAGAAAAAAAAACACCAGCTGTGCCTGCTTATTCACTTCTCCAACACATTGTTTGAGTAGCTGCAATTAGCACCAGGCTGCAATCACATTAGCCTAAATAGCAATGGCCTAAATAGCAGTTGTTCTGCATCCTTTGAAATGAACCCCCCCTCCCCAATGCTTCAGATTTAGGTGCTACTGCTATTGCAACTGTTACTCATGAAAGAAGACTCTGATAAAGTTGTGGCTTCTTTAAGGAATCCACTCATTAAAGTTGAAATCATCTTGAGCGCTGTAGGGACAGAAAAGCAGGATATTAACCAAACACATGAATAAATAGCAACAGCAGATGGAAATGATGTGATCTCAGCTGCTGGAGATGAAATAGTGTGTGTGCAGACCTTTCCAAAATTTGGAAGTAACTGCTAGCAATTTATATGTATAATTTTATATGTATATAGATTATTTATTATATATATATACCATTATAAATATATGTACAATTTATATGTATCAGTTATACCTCACGTCTATTTTCTTGCAGCCATAATTGTGGATTAAATTTACCCTAATAGCTTTCATGTATACAGTATACGTCATATTGCAGCATGTAAGAAAAATGCACATTGCCAGCTTTTGCCAGACTCTTTTGGAGTGTATGACCATAACAAATTTAATGACAAATTTAAGTTTTGTTAAACAAACAAAATTGTGTGTTGGTAATTGTGCCGATTTGGTGTTGTAGTTAATAGTAGGAAGGAGAGCTTGAGTTCTAGTCCTTCCTGAGGCATAGAGACCAGCTGGCAGATTTTAAGCCAGTTAATGTCTTTCAACTCTATAGTGGGAAGTTCACACCTGACCAGCATGATAGACTACAGTCCACAATGGACTGATTCAGGCTTAATACATATATTGGGGGAGAGAGTAGTCTGGGTTCACAAAGTTAGACAAGTTTGACCAAGATTTAGAGCCCTTAATCTAGCAAGTGGAGCATCCCCTCACAAAATGGCTTACAATGACCAACTGCAAAGCATCCATTGATTAGAAAGTGAGTTAACTGCCAGATGTCTTCAACTTTATAGTGGGGCTTTGCAAGATGCTAAGGCTTTGAAACATGCCAAGTTCATATTTGATTGTTTTAATTCCAAATATCTTTTCAAAACCAAGCAGGGAGAGAATATTGCAGGCACAAAGAGGCTACATTCGAGTCCAAGGTCATCACCTACCCAGTGGTGGGATTCAAATATGTGAACAACCGGTTGTCTGTGTGGATGCCGCTTCCAGAAATCCGTTCTGGGCCTGGGCAACAAACTTTTTTGCTACTGGTTCTGCCGAACTGGTGCGAACTGGCTGAATCCCACCACTGCACCTACCTCCCCAGTCTTAAGTGGTCCTTTGCAAGTTCTACACTGCACTCCAATTACTACAGCATCACTCAAGAGCAAAATGAATAGCAATGGCAACAGCAGTAGCACATAGATTTATATACCACTTCATAGTGCTTTACAGCCCTCTCTAAGTGATTTAAAGAGTCAGCATATTGCCCCCAACAATCTGGGTCCTCATTTTATCAACCTCGGAAGGATGGAAGGCTGAGTCAACCTTGAGCCGGTCAGGATTGAACTCCTGACAGTGAGCAGTGAGTTAGCCTGCAATACTGAATTCTAAGCACTGTGCCACTACGGCTCTGAATTCAAAACTCAGAATATTCAGAAATACTTGAATACAGTATTTCTAAATAAAGGTCAGTATAAAGATCACAATATGTATATGTTAAGTTTCCCAGAGTGGGCAGCCTAAAATTTTGAAATGTAAATTATTATAACAAATAATCTAAATAATTCCATAACAAACAGAACAGAGATTGTCCAGGTGAGATCTAATATACAAATTCAGGCTAGCTATGCCAGGAAGAAAAACGTCTTGGAGGAACACTCTCAACATTAGAAAAGAGTTTTGTTTTCAGCAGAGAGATGATATAAACAAACCTTATAAATGGATTAAGAAGACAAACTCTTCTACATCGCCTGCAATCTTTTTGTATAGGCACAGGAACATTTTCTTAATAGTGTTAATTAGAGGTTGTGTTTCTTTAGGAAACTTGGAGATCAGAGATTGTTTGTTGGTTTAAGAAAGATTGTTTGGAGACCATGGTAGTCCTTGACTTATGGCCACAATTGGATCAGAACGTTTCAACTGAATTGTGCCCGATTTTACTGCTATTTTTGCTATGGCTACCATGGTCATTGAAGGAATCCAGCTTCCCCTTTGGACCTTGCTTGTTAGAAGCTAGCTGGGAAGGTCACAAATGGTAATCACATGACACCAGGATACTACAACCATCATAAATACATGCTGGTTGCCAAGTACCCAAATTTTGATCCTATGACCATTGAAACACTGCAACAGTAGTAAGTGAAAGGATCAATTGTAAGTTGCTTTTTTCAGTGCTGTTGTAGCTTTAAACAGTTGCTAAATGAATGGTTATAATTTGAGAACTACCTGTAATTTGAATTCTAATTCAATTAGGACTAGAGCTACTTTGATCACTTAATATAAGACAATTCCCCATAGTCTCTCTGCCAGTCTCTCTTTCCATTGTGTTTTGTTTTGTTTTGTTTTGTTTTATTTTTCTGAAATGATTGAGACTCAGGATTCAGCATTTAGATGCTCCTAATCTTTCTTGTAGACCAGGGGTGTCAAACTGCCGGCCCGCGGGCTGGATGCGTCATGGCAAAACCACACCCACCCCATTGCCGGCAATGGAAAAAAAGTCACGATACGCCGCGACATGTCACGTGACATTGCGAGTTTGACACCCCTGTTGTAGACTGTCCCCCATTCTGGCCAGTTGTATTTATAATAACTGTATTATTTGAGATAATCCAGAGATAATCCCCCATCATTTTAATCTGAACCAGCTTCTGAAGACAGGGAAGAGTCTGAAAATTAATCAAAGGAAAAGTACTTTTGCTTGAGGAGAAATTAATCCAGGACTAGAATCATTTTATTGTCATGCCTTTTAACATTGTTTGTATGTTTATACATTGTGTTAAACAATGACCTGGATTAGTTTGATTGGGTTTGTTTCACCATTAGAGAGAAAAATTAACTGAAAATATTTATCAGTTTTTACTGCCAATCTAACCCAGTTCATAACTGGTGGTTAAGAAATACCTCAGGAAAGAAGGAAAAACATTGGGACTTCTACTTCTGTCAGAAGTAGGCAGACACTAAACACCTTTGAGCAGGAGTCCTCAACCTTGGCAACTTTAAGACTTGTGGACTTCAACTCCCAAAACTCTGGCTCAGGAATTCTGGGAGTTGAAGTCCACAAGTCTTAAAGTTGCCAAGGTTGAGGACCCCTGCCTTTGAGGGCCCTTCAAATTTTACCCATTTCTTTTCATGTGACGATACGCAAGGAATAATCCTTTCCTTCCAACCATCAAGGAAAACTCGGTCCTATCAGAGACAATTGATCATGATAGTTTTCTGGATTAGGGGCCCATTAATCTGTAACCACTTTCAGATGCAGTTGATTCTGTTCATTGGTTCTTCAGTAGCAGCCCATAACAGCAGGGTATACAACAAAAATGTTCTCTTGCTAATGAATGGCATTATATAAAAGAATCCCTCCATTAATTGCAGAACTTGAAATACAGCAGCTGTTTTAATAATCATTCAGTTCAGTGAAATCATAAAGTAAGATAGGGAATAAGAATGAAAACCAAGGGTAGAAATTATATGCAGGGGGGCTACATTTCCACAACCCTTGCATCTTGT
>NW_015387275.1:336278-343906 GCF_001527695.2 Protobothrops mucrosquamatus | reverse complement strand
TCTTAAAAAGAAAAAAAAAACGGTATCGAGATATCCATCATTTGATAGAAAGAACAGCTACCGATTGGGACGTCTCTCTATGCAGAAGCTCTGTAGGACAACAATAGTCAGAAAAGGCTTCTACTGCCCATGATGGCCCAGTTCAAGCTTCTCCATTTCTTCTATACTGAGCTTGAAAACCATCTACATGCAGTGTTTCTCAACCTTGGCAACTTTACGATGTGTGGACTTCAACTCCCAGAATTCTCCAGCTAGCAACGCTAGCTGGAGAATTTTGGGAGTTGAAGTCCACACATCGTAAAGTTGCCAAGGTTGAGAAACACTGATCTACAGAGTCCCCCCAAATTTTGTTGTTGTTCAATTGCTGCCAACAGTGGCAAAGACCTTTGGCTGTTCCAACTGATTGCTTCTCTATATTCTTTTAGCTCTTTCTGAATGAGATAAAATTAAATGTACTAATCCCTGGTTTCCTTCACAGTATTTTAAAGTATCAGCAAATCAACTTGAACCAACAGCTTAAGAAAGCTGAACAAAGACAGAAAATGAGCCTTACTTGGAGAAAGTGCCTTTCTGTCTGTTTAGAACTAAATTGTCAATTTCTACTCTTACAGAGTGGATACAAATGATAATAAAGGCATTACCTCCTGTGTATCAAGAATAATTTTGTGGCTTTGGTCTGGCTTTGATCTGGCCACAAGTGATTTTTTTTTTCAATGATTTGCCTTGAAAGCCTAAATCCGGTTAGAAAAAAAGGATTTTTTCCCCCCAAAATGAACTGCTAGTTGCAATTGTGATAAAAGCAACATGATTCGGAAGTTTTTCAAAAATGATGTAAACTTCAGGAGGAAAAGTACATTTTTCAATAATATCTGGCTAACCTAGTTAGCAGAATTCAAAGGGGCAGGAGCCATAGGACTTTTGGTAATTAATCAATTCACAAGCAACAGATTGAATACAGTAGCAAAGCGAAGTGTTTTGGAAATAATTAGTTTAATAACAAATAAAGGAAATCCGAGAATTACAAAGGAAACAAACACGGGGAGTCTGACCCATTCCCTTAAAAAAGTTTTCAATAATGCATAAAATGTTGGTAATAAGCAAGATGAGTTGGACAACAGGAAGCAGAAAAGCAAGATTGATATAATGGAGATGTTTTAAAAAGTGGTGGGATGAACTCCAAGCAGTGGACAGTTGGACTTGATGGGTACATCTTGTTTTAGGCAACGCAACAGAAGAGGTGGGGCAACATTGTACAACTGGAATTAATCTACTTGTGCAGAAGCTCATTGGCTAGATGGTAGCATGAGTGTTTACAGCATCTAAAGTTAAGAATAAATGGGAAGGCACCCAAAGAGGTAACCAAAATACTAAAATGATGCAGAGCTGTTGGATTTACCCAATTATCTCTGGGTAGTCCTGGAAAACTGGGAAGGGTCCAGAGGTCTCGAGAACAGCAAGTATGATTCTCTTTCTATATAAAATATGGAAAAAAGAGGACCCCGGTAATTAATAACACAACACTGGGAGTCTGGCCATTCTCAGGAAAATAGAATTAGATTAAAGTCTAATCTGGGCATTTGGAAGACCAGGGTGAGAACAAGAGTTTATTGAAAACAACATCAACCGAAGTATGAAGTATGTTAGAAGGGCTAATGTAGTTCTAGGCTACGTTAGGAGAAGTGTTGCATCAAAGATATATGAAAGTCTTATTTCCCTCTGCACTGTCCTGATCAGACCCTACCTGAAGTAGTGTGTGCAATCCTGGGCACCACAAGGATATTGACAGGTAAGTATAGGTTTAGGGGGAAGTAACACAGATGGTTGAAATAGAGACTTGAAGATGTGCTCTATGAAGACAAGCAGAAGAAACCTGGAATGTTCAAACTGGACTTGGGGGAAACATGAACCAGAGTTCAAATACATAATAAAGAAGATGGTCAGAGACCATTGTCAAAGAAAGTAAGATCTGAAATAAGTTGTAGATAGTTATTTAAATATAAGTAAAACCTTCCTGATAGTAACTTCTGTACAGGAAGTTCTTGACTTGCAACCGCTCAAATTTACAATGGCATTGAAAAAAGTAACCTGCAATCAGTCCTCATACTTACAACCATCAATATTCAGGCACTTGGCAATGGACATGTATTTATGCTGGTTGCAGCATCCTTTGGGTCATGTGATCACTTCCTAGCCAGTTTGCAATGAGAAAATTTAATGGGGGAAGCTGGATTCACATCATGTCTGATTCACTTAAGAACTACAATGATTCACTTAACAACTATGGCAAAAAAAGGTCATCAAATTGGGTGCAACTCAGTGGTGGGATTCAGCCGGTTCGCACCACTTTGGCAGAACCGGTAGCTATTTTTTTGTTGCCCGGGCCCGGAATGGACTTCTGGAAGCGGCATCCACACAGAGAACCGGTTGTTCACATATTTGAATCCTACCACTGGTGCAACTCATTTAACAGCCACGTTGGAAATTCTGGTGCCAATTGTGTTCACGAGTTGAGGAATCCCTTTACAACAAGTTTACCTTCCACAGTGGTTAGCATTTCTGGTGAGAGGCTGAACACTCACATTTCAGATGGTTTATTTGGCTTTCTCACATACTGCAGAAGGTTAGAGTAGAATGTAGATAATCTTTGTTAATCTGGGTAATCTTCCCACTCCACAGTTCTATGATTCAATAAATTAGCCCAAGTTGTGTGATCCTTATTTCTGCATGTTCCCAGTTCTACAGTACATCTAGGGAAGATATTCTGAATCAATCTAATCCTCTCGGCATTTATTTTCTTCCCAGATGCTGCCACCACCCTAAACTTTTTCCTCATTATATCCCGCAGGATTTTCAGCACAGAGCAAAATACTCTTTCCCCCTCTTTAAGCTATCATTTATGATTCAGATGCAAGCACACTTACATTTTTCTAGACGGGATTTGCACAGTGTCAAGATAAACAAACAATGCATCTGACAAGGCCAAGTTGAGTGAATAAATAATGTGTAATTTGGTCTGCATCTCTGCTCAGTAGCCAGATTTCCATGCTAATGTGTGTTTTCTCTTGCTGTAGGAACATTTATCTCCTTACTTGAAGGAGAAAACCTTTCTTCAATTTAAAAGAGTGTAAACTATTGCTTGTGCAAACGTATCAGTAATCATAACCCTGGTCATCCATTTATTTATTTATTTTTCAAACGTTTGATGATGATACATCATTGATGATGTATCGGATTTGTGGACCAATAAAAATGCTTCAAAGTTGGAATTAAGATTGCCGGGAGAAATATCAACAACCTAAGATATGCAGATGATACCACTCTAATGGCAGAAAGTGAAGAGGAACTAAAGAGCCTCTTGATGCAGGTGAAGAAGGAGAGTGCAAAAGTTGGCTTGAAACTCAACATTAAGAAAACCAAGGCCATGGCATCTGGTCCTCTCAATTCCTGGCAAATAGATTGGGAAGAAATGGAGGTAGTGACAGATTTTATCTTCCTGGGCTCCAAGGTCACCACAGATGGGGACTGCAGCCAAGAAATTAAAAGATGCTCATGGCAAATCTAGACAGCATACTAAAAAGCAGAGACATCACGCTGCCAACAAAGGTACGTATAGTCAAGGCCATGGTTTTCCCAGTTGCAATGTATGGCTGTGAAAGTTGGGGCATAAGAAAGGCTGAGCGCCAAAGAATTGAGGCCTTTGAACTATGGTGCTGGAGAAGACTCTTGTGAGTCCCCTGGACTTCAAGGCGATTAAACAGAAGATCAACCCCGACTGCTCTTTAGAAGGCCAGATCCTGAAGTTGAAACTGAAATACTTTGGCCACCTAATGAGAAGGAAGGACTCACTGGAGAGGAGCCTGATGCTGGGAAAGATTGAGGGCAATAGAAGAAGAGGACGACAGAGAAGGAGGTGGCTGGATGGAGTCACTGAAGCAGTAGGCATGAGCTTCAATGAACTCCAGAAGATGGTAGAGGACAGGAAGGCCTGGAGAAACGTTGTCCATGGGGTCGCGATGGGTCGGACACGACTTTGCAACTAACAACAACAAAAATGCTTCCTTAACCTTCGCATCTTGGCAATTCTTGGCATTTTAGCAATTTCTCGGAAATATCTCCCTCAAATAATAAAAACCTTCACTTTCCCTGTTCATTGCTTTTACAACATTTTTCACCAGACCGAGTTTTATGTGAAATAATTTTGTTGGGTCAACAAGTGAATGATGTGCCACGTTTTTCTGTCCCAAAATCAAATTCTTTTGGAAAAGCCCTTAATGTAATGTAATGTGACTCTATTATACAGCTATCCCATTCACATATGTAACAGCAGTACTTGACATACCTGATCTGCATTTCAAACAGCAAAACCACTACTTTTAGAGCTCGACAGATATTGCAGTTATACTTGACATACCGGTTGTGTTTCAACAACAGTTCCATGTTTCTGCATGCTTCTTTCATGTGTGCCCCATAGCCAATAGGCACTAAAGAGTGTACATTGACATTGATTAAAAACAGAAGATTTCTATAAAAGAGTATAAATTACAGCCTATGTTCATGTTTAGCAGTCTCAAATCTATAAGACACACACAAAATGTTCAGGAAGGAAAATCTTTGTTGTCCAGCGTAACCAGTGAGCCATCTTTCACAAAAGTCTGGCTCTGGGAAATCTTTAGGCAAATGTTGTTGAATAAGGTTGTGAAGAAGCTATCACTGTACATATGAATATTTTCAGTTTATGGGTTTTTAACAATCTCCAGATAATTAGGAACAGTTTTAAATGATTTTTTCCCCCTTTGTAATGGTAGAAGAGAAAAAAATCCTGCCCAATCAATTCACAGTTCTGTGTATTTGATTTGGAATTAAGTCTTCCTGGCTGAATTTGCAGTGCAAAGCCTACATTAAGCCATATTCTTGCATTGCACTACTTATTAAAGTGTTGGTTGGGCTGCGTTCAGCCGACATGCAAAAACAAGCCTTTTTATTAGGTTTTGCTTGTGGTAGAAATAAATGCTAATTCATTTGTTGAATGGCTAAGGGAACCAGGTATCTGTAGCCTAACTTCAACTCACAACATCCACAATAATAAAGGCTAATGGAAGGAGAATACTTGTGTATCTTTGAAGAACAAATGGAAAAGAGGGCTAAAACCCAGGGGGATGCAATTTTATTTCTTCTCAATCAGATATACTTTCCTTGACTTCCTAACTGCACAAGGACACAAAGGCACGAAGCGGTTGCAAGCCAAGAGTAAAAGGGAAAGAGACGAGCTCCTGGAAAGGAGATGTTATTTATGGATCCCGATACCTAGTATGAACTGAGCCGTTCATAAAATGAAATGACAAAATTGGCCTCTACTTATACGGGAGTGACACTGAATCCCATTTTACAAATGTAAGCTGTAAAACAGGCCTCAAAATATTAATAACCCAAATTTCATTTAGGGAGAAGGTAAAATATAATGAAGTACTCATTATTCATATACAAGGCAGACATATGTTCCTGCTGTTTCTTTTCCTTCCTTCCTTCCTTCCTTCCTTCCTTCCTTCCTTCCTTCCTTCCTTCCTTCCTTCCTTCTTTCCTTCTTTCCTTCTTTCCTTCTTTCTTTCTTTCTTTCTTTCTTTTGTTACTGTTTTTTCTCCCCATTTCAAGGGAGAAACTAATCAGAAATGATGACCTGGATTTATTGATGTTTGTGGTCTTTTTCTGCTTTAATGGGCCTTAGATAAGGACTGTTCCAGGCTGCTGCTTCTGAATCTTATCCAAAGCATTGATAATCATAACCTTTATCATGTCTATACTATAATAATAGTATCTGACGCCCGACTAGCCTTCACTATGTGTTGCTCTTTCTTTGCATCAGACATAGGAATGGAACTGGGATTCATTACTTTGATTTCATACATTTTATTATTGTTATTTGCTTCCCTGTTCTATCAAGAGGGCATGAATTAACAGAATAACAGAGTTGGAAGGGACCTTGGAGATCTTCTAGTCCAGGGGTAGGCAACCTTGGCTCTTTTATGACTCGTGGATTTCAACTCCTAGAATTCTTGAGTGAGCATGGCTGGCTCAGGAATTCTGGGAATTGAAGTCCACGAGTCATAAAAGAGCCAAGGTTGCCTACCCCTGTTCTAGTCCAACCCCCTGCACAAGCAGAAGACCCTATACCAGTGGTTCTCAACCTTTTTAATGCCGCGACCCCAACCGGTCGTAAGTCGAGGACTAAACCGGTCGTAAGTCGAGGACTAAACCAGTCGTAAGTCGAGGACTAAACCGGTCGTAAGTCGAGGACTACCCAACCGGTCATAAGTCGAGGAATTTTCCTTCCCCGGGAGCGCCACGCATGCGTGGTTCCGCCCCCTGCGCCAGCCGAGGCGTAGCTGGCAAGCGGCAGAGACGGAGCAGGCCGACCACCAGCTGGCCCAGCTCAAGGGAGGTAAGGCACCCGCCGGAAAAGGGGAAAAAATGGCGGACAGCCTTGCTTGGCGACCCCCGTGAAATGGTCGATCGACCCCAAATGGGGTCGCAACCCATAGGTTGAGAACCACTGCCCTATACCATTTCAGACAAATGGCTGTCCAGTCTCTTCTTAAAACCCCCCAGTGATGGAACAGCCACAACTTCTGGAGGCAAGTTGTTCCACTGGTTAATTGTCCTGACTGTTAGGAACTTTCTCCTTAGTTCTAGGTTGGTTCTCTCCTTGATTAGTTTCCATCCATTGTTTCTTGTCTTACCTTCTGGTGCTTTGGAAAATAGTTTGACCCCCATACACACACCTTAATGGAATTGAATTTAATACTTTATTGGCCAATTGTGACACACAAGTAATTTGTCTCTGGTATAGAAGCACTCAGTGGACCTGCAAGGTGAGTACATGCATGAAATTTTGTCCTAAAAATAAAATATATACAATAAAAACAACAAAAGATCAGATATGATTATTACACAGAAGGATTGTGTGGAGAGTCTTTTATTCTTTCTTGAAGATAGCACAAGATTTGTGAGATTACTTGTTTGTTTGTGTGTTTGATTTATATGCCGCCAAATCTTCTCAGACTCCTGACTGCTTGGAACAATGAAACCCATACGATATGAAAATAACAAATAAAAACGTGAATATATTTGTGGGGGAAATACACACAACTAAGCTAGCTTGCAAAAATGTACCTTTGTCAAATTTTATATTAGTAGAAATCTATTATTTGACACACAGAGGACTGATTCATCCATTCTTAGCTTTTAGCAGGCTGTTTGCTATCATGGTGTCTAAAAATAATTGCAGACACATTTATGCATTTCCCCATTAAATATTTTGTCATTCATGAAAAACAACCTCAGTTGCTGTTGCTTAAAAAAAGCTATAGAACAACTCCACGTTCCTTGGTAATTGGTGATGGAATGGCTGGGGACATGATCTAGCATTTCCATCTGCCTTCATGATATTTTGACCCTGCATAGAAAACATTCTGAAAATCATACTTTGTGAATAGCACCATCGTTCTCTAAAAATTAGATACGGCGAGAGATGCAGTTCAAATGATATAGGAAACTTTCCACAAAATTTGGTAATAATAATAATAATAATAATAATAATAATAATAATAATAATAATAATAATAATAATAATA
>NW_015387275.1:325811-335387 GCF_001527695.2 Protobothrops mucrosquamatus | reverse complement strand
GCCTAGGGAGGATTTTATACTGGGTTCATTTTAAGGAATTTGAAATAACACAACTTTAAAATTTGGTTTAATTCGGTTTTACAGGGGGGGATTGTATATATGCCTTTGTTTTAAATATGTTGTGCGCCGCCCTGAGTCCCGCCGGGAGAAGGGCGGCATATAAATTGAATTAAATAAATAAATAAATAAATAAATAAATTGACGCCAACCAGAGCATAGAAAAACTCAACGAAGTAGTGCAAGATTGGAAGATGTGGAGAGACCTGGCCCATGGAATCGTCAAGAGTCGAACACAACTGAATCAATAACATCATCATCATCATCATCATCATCATCTGCAGACTTGAGAGTCACCGATAGGGGACATGTCAATGCACTTTTTAGTTAATCAAAAACTCATAAATTTAGTCAAAATTGAGTTAGTTCCAACATTCAGAAAGAGCAAAGCCTAGAGCAAAGAAAGAATGGAAAAGAAGTCAGCCAATCACACAAAGAAGCCCATTGGTCTCCCAGTAGATATCCTTCAGAGACAGTCCCGTGGCCATCAAGGCTAATAGCCATCGATCCCCAAGACTTCCATGAGTTGGCCCAACCCCTTTTTGAAGTCAGTCAAGCTGGTAGCCAGGACCACATCTCGTGATAGAAAATTCCAAACTTGAATTATGTGTTGTATTATAAAAAGTCCTTTTACCTGTCTTTATTCTTCCAAGATTCAAATTAATTGGGGGGAACTTCCTATTCTAGTAATCTGGAAAAAAGGAAAATAGCTTTTCCTTGTCTTCTTTATCCACACCATGCATAATTTGTACACTCCAATTATTTTCCCTCTCATTAAACTCCTTTCTGGATTACTTTCTATTTCCAATTGAAGATTCTGACTTTTACTTACTGGTATTTTATGTGATTTTTACTTTTATTGATGTACTTTAATATTCTATACTTCATTCTTATTTATTGTTACATTGTTAATATCTACACATACTTGTCTCTGTACATGTATTATATTCATTTACTTGTTTAGATTTTATAACATAGTTTTCTGTAATAAAGTTATTTGATTTGGCTGTAATAAAGTTATTTGATTTGATTTGACTGAAAAGCACCAAATACCACACATTTTCTTTGATCGTCTTAGCTGCTCTCCTCTGAACCTTCTCTAACTCCACTACATCCTTTCTGAGATGTGGCTGCAGACCCAAGTCCTATCTGTGTGGCCTTGGTATCCACAATCCATGGTGGCACAATGGTTAGAATGCAGTTTTGCAGGCTGACTCTGCCCACTGCCAAGAGTTTGACTCAGTCTTCCATCCTTCTGAGGTGGGTGAAATGAGGATCCAGATTGCTGAGGGCAATATGGTGACTCTGTAAACTGCTTAGAGAGGGCTGTAAAGCACTGTGGAGAGGTATATAAGTAAGTGCTATTGCTATTTATATTTCCTTTCCATTTTACAGAAGCTGACTGAGTAATGCCATCTGCTGCTTTAAAAGGAGCACCTGCATCTTTCAATATGTCACTGCCAGACACGGACATATCACCATGGTGCCTCCATCATTTAAGAACCATCAAATTAATCTTATTACAAAGTATAATATTCAGATGCCAGGTCATCCTTCACTCCTTTTATTTCAACAGCATTCTTTAATCATCTAACACATGTTATGGATTGGGGGAATAAGCATACTGAATTAAAATGAAGTGCATTATGTATTTTTGAGCAGGTGGGGAAGTAGATAGCAACAACTTGATGGTCACCCACTGGGAATGAATAAGGTTGTCCAAATTTCAGAAAGTAGAGATTAAAATCCCTTGTTGGGAGCACATGAGAAAGTTCAATGGTATGCCAAAAGTTTGCATACCAGAAAAAGCCTCTGGTGTTCTACAAATCCTACAAACATTAAGTGTGTAAGTGCACAGAAATTATGATCCACATGTTTGTTAGTATTTCTGTGACAATCGGTTCCCATGCTGAAAAAGATTCAGGAGGCAGTTAGGCTAGCTGCAAACCTCTCCTTCTCTAGTGAAAAGATCCATTAGAACAAAGGTGTATATGACTAACTGGACACCAGCCATATTTAGTTTTAAATAATTGCTAATGAAATAATAATCACTGAAGCCAGGAGGCAAGCATTCCTTGAAAGAGATCTTCCTTTCTCTTTGGGAGCAAATGGTAGTGAAAAGCAAACAATGAAAAGCCACTTCCTTCTTGGATCACAGAAAGATTGTTGGACACTGCAAAAACCTATTAGGAAATGAATTAGTTCTGCATGATATATAGCTTTTATAACCCCATCTTTTTCATTTCAATAAATCTTGCTCAAGAAGAATGTCAGACTCTTGCTTGGAAAGAACTGGCTTTGGTTTTAGGCAGCTACTAAAGGTGAGATGACGATGATATTGAAAGGAGAAAATCTCTGCCTTGCTGTAGAGGGATTATACCAGAGGGGCAATGAATATTTACAAGGGGGAATAAAAAATTCAGAATCATGGACTGGAGATAGATCATCTACCTAGACCAATTGCTACCAGGTGTTGTCCTCTGAATGTACTTGACTACAATCTCTCTCAAACCCAGTCATATACTTTCAGGGAATGACATTGTGCTACAACACATCGGATGGGAAAGTGTGTCATTGAACAATGGTGCTATGTAACAAAAATAAAACATTGCTTGATCAGTTCATCCTATATTCTCATATATATCAGGATTGTCTCCGAAGAGTCCTCTGATGAAAAGATGCCTGTCCAGGAGACCACCTATGGAAGATGGAGGAATTAGAAGCATCTGGAAACTGGGAGAGCTATACCAGAGACAGATCATAAAGAAGAGCTATTGGTATCTTTGTCTACCTCTTCACATCTTAAAGAAAAACAGAAGGCTAAGGTGCAGTGAGTGGTTGAAATTAAAATATGGCAGAAGTAAAACTTCCTGAAAAAAGACTAATCAAACAACTCTGGGGAGAAACACTTAGCTTGGTGGATATAAGAAGCTTGTTGCTTATCCCTAAGATTGTTTTCAGCTGGAGCCTCTGTTCTGCAACTCTTTGATCATACCATGAACTTTTGATTGTGTATTTGAACTCTGGATCATCTATTGACTTCACTATTGACTGTTCCTAGAACTCATTTGTCATTTAAAGAATTCAGTTTTGTGCTAGCTGCAGACATTAAACACCGGGCCTGTATTTTTCTATCTCATAATTATCATCAAAATCATATTTGCTGAATACATGAAAAGCCACTTCATCTAAAATAAAATGGGATTTTGGATCTAGACTGTAAAACTCTAGATGGCAGCAAAGAAATAGAGGAAAGTCTAACATGACCATCTGATGATCAATGTAAATGACCCATCTGGTGGTCATTTCCACTGGTCTCTTCTAGAGCTGGTAGCCCTATACTAAAGACACCAAGCATTTATTAACTCATCAAGTTTGACAAATGGACTTTTTAAGATGCAAAGTCATCCTGCTACCCCAAAATCAAAGATGACATTTTCCATCTGATGAATGAATAATCATGGATTTGAAGATGGGTTAGCACAACAAATACTCCTACTTGGATTGTTGCAATGTGCTCTACATGGGTCTGCCCTTGAAGACCACTTGGAAGTTACAGTTGGTCCAGAATGTAGTGGTGCAAACATGTTACATCCCTGCTATCCAAGCTGCACTGGTTTCCAGTTTCCTTCTGGGTGCAATTCAAGGAGCTGAACATTACCTTTAAAATTCTACATTTGGCTATTTGCAGGACTGCCTCTCTCTGAGGACATCTGCCCATCCCACTAGATCAGATAGAATGGGCACACTCCAGGTCCCTTCCCTGAAATATTGCTATCCAGTCGGACACAGGACGTGTGCCTTTTCTGTGGCTGTCTCTATCTTATAGATACACTCCCTCCAGCCATACAGAGTTGTCGAGATGTCCTGGCCAAGTTGATTGAGGAGTCTGTTTTTTAGGGGTTTTTTTACAGATTTTTTAAATGATTTTATTTTGTGAGCCCCCCAGAGTTCTTTTAAGATGGGCAGCCATACAAATCTTTTAAAATAAATAAAAATTTAAAATGTGATTCAGCTAAAATATAGTTAGCTACAGTATACTGAGGCTCCATGTATTCTGTGAACTCATCTACTCTGATTACTTTCTGACTAAGAGTGTTGCTCAGATCTAGGCAATTAGATTAATTCAATAAACTATCATTCACATGTGATGGAAACAAAGCAATGCTTATAAAGGAGGGAGAGATGTTCCTCTGAGCATCTTAGAAGAGGCATTTACCATCTGCTCCTCAAAAGAAAGGAATACCTCTTTAAAGAAATACTTGTCTTCTGGAGTTTGACTAACTACTTAGGTTATAAATCTTTTAAATCTCCAATAAAACTGCTGCACAGTTAATCATGGACACCTATTTCCTGATGGATCTAAAAGATTCCCATTACTTTGCCTAACTGCCTATTTTGACAAAGCAAAATTGAGTAATTTTATTTGCGAATAATCTTAAAAAACACTAGATCTATTTAAAAGCAGCCTGAAGGGAGTTTATGCAATATCTGTTGAAGCTGTGTGCTGTTGTCTCGATTATTTCATAACTATGAAATCTTCAGGAACAGAGCAGAATTTCTGCATTTTACACATCTTTGTCCAGACAACAAGCAAAGGCAAAGTTGTGACTTTTGCAAATGTCACTGAACAGTGGAGAGAGATGCTAGAAATTCTTTCCTACCATTTCTTTCCGTGGGCCATGCTGGTGATGCTGTTTGGACGTGTATCTCAAGAACTGTAATAGAATGTGTGGATGATCTTGGGGGAGAAGGGAAAGAGATGCAAGAAAGAGATGCAAGAAAGAGATGCAAGAAACAATTGGAGAAGAGAGGCAGTAGCCTCCCCTCACTTAGCAGTCAGAGGATGAAAGAATCAGGCAGTTAAAAGAGGCAATGGGAAGATTCTGCAAGAGTCTGTCAACATAGCTTTACAATAAAGTAGATTTAGCTCGTTTGGTCATGTTTCCTGTCTGTTTTACCTGGGAAGGTTGACAGGAACACCTGGAAGGTGACAGGCTCTTCAACCTGATGTACAATATTTATATGCAACTCCAAACTAAAGTCTTACAGCTGTGAGTGTTTGGTACCACTAGCATCGGACATGTAGAGGTGCTCCCAGTCCTAGTTTTATTAAACCCAGTTTCATGATGAGTAGAGCAGTGCTACCTGACTTTTTCTTATTAGCAGGACCTGAGGCATTCAGAAGATGCTGTTCTTCCAGAAAGTTAAGAGTTCTAATTACACTGGAATACTGTGTGTCTCTTTGATTAATTGCATACAAAAAAATCTCGAACTGAACAAAAAAAACAAACAATACATGGTTATGAAGAATAACAACAAAAAAAGAATGAAATAGAATGAAACGAGCAAAAATAAAAGCTTTCAGGACGTATTGTGGGATAAATATGTATATAATAGAAGTTCTGCATAAACATATCAGGGAATGGTAGCCATTCGTCATTATAATTGTCCATAGTTCTTCTCTTTTAATAATTCATTTCTTTGTAAGTTGCATTCTGCCTTGTGCCTTGGTCTTTAGTGTTCATTTACAGAGCAAATGCAAGACTCCTTAGTAAATTTCTCCGTAGGACTAAGTTTTAGTTCATGAGTAATCTTTTGCAGAGATTTCTGTCCTGGTATATAGTAAAGCTTTAGGTGGATCTTCAGTTGCTCAGACCTAAAAAACTTCAATCCTAAGTTCCTGGTGTAGGAGGTCATTATCTTCTTATCTTCTGGTCTTGATTCACCCCTGGACTGAACATAATCTCTAAAGCCTTTTGACTTTAGTTTAGTTGCCCTCTGCTCCTGCTTGAACTTCATTTGTGGACATTGGCTTGGGTCCCAGCCCTACTGTGAGCTACTGGCTTTCTTTATTATTTACTTGATTATCAGTTGCTTGTTCCACAGTCTAGACAAGTTATTGTCAGCATGTATTTAATTTCTTTACCTAGTGGTGGAATGACTATTATTTTACTGGACTTTAAAGCAAGATCTGGCATATTGCCTCCACACTGGGTTTGAAGTCCTAATGGATCCATTTCAAGCTTCTTGCCCAAGAAATGCGATGCAAAAATAAAAGCTCTCCCGTGGATGCCGAACAGCTTGACTACCAGTTGTAAGCAAACATCCATCCAGGTAGAAAGAAACAATTGAACTCAATGAGATGCATCCCTTTTCACCCAGGGGTTGCTCACTTTCCAGAGTTGCCTTCCTACCTCTCTGCTTCAGAGTAAGCACCGTACATTTTAATCTAGCAATTCAGCCTTTCCAACTGAGACACTAAAACTCATCATATTCCATGTTTCTCGGTCTTTGCCATTGTGCTTGCTGACTGTGAACCTTTTCTCCTCTCCCCAATCGATCTGGCACATTTTTTTTCTCCTCCATGAGCACAGCGGTTGTTGCCTTTCTTAATTCACTGACTGCCAGCCAAGATGTTTTCTCCTTGGCATGTCCAAGTTCTTCTCTCCCTTTGAGCAGAGAGACTTACTGAAGAGGATGTTGCAGAGAGAAAGGCTTGTGCATTTTCTTCTATCCTTCTACTTGCTCTTGAATCATCTTCTCTCCTATTTCAGAGGCAGAAAAGACTTCAGCTTATTCCAAACCAACAGCAGGATGAACTTATAGTGTAGAGATCTTTTGTATTCATCAAACTCCTATTATTTTTTTCATGTATGCATTTCTGCAACTTTACTCCTGGGGATAGATCTTCCCATTTTGAGGTCTTCAGCTATAACTTATTTCACCCCGTTTGATCTATTACAACAATAGTTTGCTCCTTTTACTTTATTTATTTGGCAAATCTGAGGATTCAATTCCAATTATGCAATACCATAACCATACAGTAGTCCTGGACTTACAACAGCTCAGTTAGTGACCGCTCAAAGTTACAACGGTACTGAAAAAATGTGACTTGCGGCTGTTTTTTCACAATTACAAAATTTGCAGCATCCCCATGGTCATGTGATCGAGATTCAGCCTCTTGGTACCTGGCTCATATTTATGACGGTTGCAGTGTCCTGAGGTCATGTGATCACCTTTTGTGGCCCTCTGACAAGCAAAATCAATGAAGCAGCCAGATTCACTTAATACTCGCATTACTAACTTAACTGCAGTGATTCATTTAACAACTGTGGCAAGGAAAGTCATAAAATGGGGCAAAACTGACAGTTGTGATTGTAAGTCACAGACTACCTGCAGAAACCTCCTGAACCGTGAGTTACCTGGGCAGCCAGATTTTAATTTTCATATTTCCTCCCAGAGTCTTAAGTGCAACCACGAGGTTATAAGGTGTTTATTACAGAGTAGAAATGGAGCTGAAACCAAACTGACAGCGCCAGTCTAAGCCAATCTCAAATGCCATTTTGATGTTCTGCCTGTTGAAAAATCACTGTGGATTTGCTGTAGCTTTTCTCTGCTGGATACCTTGACTTCTCGGGAGGCTCCATCTGCACTTGGGAGGTGAAGGCTGAGCGTCAATTCAAGGAGACACTTAATTTTTGATCAGTCCTCTTTGCATAAGTATTGCAGGAAAATTAACTTGCAGGCATGCTCGTAAAAAGCCAACTATGCAGATGGAATTAGAATTTAATATCAAGATGTCAGATGCCATTCTTGCAAATCTTTCGCTGTTCTCTATTTATTGGCATTCCCCAATGGCAGTTTTTTTATTTCTCCTCTGCTTCAATCACAGAGATGGACCTAGCCAGTCAATTCCATTGATAGCTTCTATTCCTCCCCCCCAAGAAGAGTAATTACACAGAGATGGATAAATAGCACCTTGGGCATATGCAAGATTTCAGTCCCTGAGGTCTATGAACAGTACAATACTCTTATTATCTGTGTCTATTAAGACATGACGAGTGCTAAGAGGTTAATCTACAAAGTACCACTGAGAGTCAGAAAGAATTAAAGGCAGGCGGTCTAACTTCTGATTTATCAACACACACACAAATGCATTTCTCCAGACTTGTGGGGCTGATTAGTAAGATGCCAAAGTTTATGGTAATGTGCTCATAAAGTAGAACTGGTGAGAAACAGTAATTTAGGCCCAGAAGGGAAGAAAGAATGCATTTATGTGTGAATAAATGCTTCCATTAAATGGTTTCCCATTATTTTGTTGCATTCAATCATTCCACGGGTTCTTTAGCTCATTTATTTGGAAGCTAGCCTCACTATGCACAAAGATGACGGTCACATAATTGGGCTAAGATATTTAAAATCGTGGTTTGTTGACCAAGCCATAGTAGCCTCTTTTACACATCATATTGAGCCACATTGAGGGAATTCACACATGAGTAAACACAAAGAAACCATAGTATAGCTTATCCTTTGAGTTATGTGTGAAACACATAAGGATTGAATTTTTAACAAATTCCCTTGCCTATATCCTTCCCCACCCCACAAAAAAGTAATAAAACTTTTTTTTAAAGCCCACCAAGTTTGTAACTATTATTGCACATTTTGGTCATAAATTTAATAGTTTTAATTAAATGCTGTGTGAACAAGTGTTTCCTTTCTTCCTTCTGAATCTTTGCCATTTAACTTGAGTCTTTCATTATAGGAGATAGACAACAATTTTCTTCAACTTATACACATTTTATCTATCCCAGTTTGCTTTCTTCTAAGCTAAATAGCTCTGAACATAATACTCTTACCTCATATAGGAATTAGCCTGTCACTTCAGCATTTTTGTTTGATGGTTTTTTTCATCTTTTCAAGCTGCATAAGAGGTGGTAGCACTCCAAGCAGGGTATAAAAACATTGGCATTTGAGGAATTTGTTTACTCTTTTTTCCTTTAAAAAATGGATTTATTCCATAGTTTCTAAGGCTGCCCAATAACCTTCAACAGGGGTTTGGTCAAAATCCTTTAAATAATTTTAATCCAAATAAATTAAGTCATCCAGATCCCTGTACTTGCTCACTGTACTTGCTAACACTCTGAGCAACTTCTGAGAGTAGCAAGATAGGATTTAGCTTGCCAGATACCCTATGGTTCTTTGTAGCAAGTAGGGACTTTCTACATGCTTAATAATCTTGCCTTTAATAATGCTTTCCCTCTGTGTATCCAGAATAGCAACTGAGAGAGTTAACCCGTGACTTTTTCTATCTTCATAATTTTCTTAGATGGTAAGAAAGTGCATTGTCCACTTTTCAAACATTTAATACAGAGGATGATCTTGGAGACATGTTCCATGTTTTTGTCAGAAATTCTACTTGCTTTTTAAGTTCCACAAGAAAGCTCGGATGCCATTTTGACTTTAGATCATTATTGTTCTTAGTTTCTGCAATACCATTTTGCTACTATTTGTTGTGGCTCCATCTTGTGAGCCCCTCTTATCGGAGGAAGAAGGCTCCGAACATGAAGGAGAGGTGATGGCTAGGCCTCCCTCTCCAGGACCCTGCTCTTTGGCAATGCCTCAGGTGTCTCCCGACGGAGAAGAGATTGACCAGGAGCCGGGTGGTTCTGAGATTGGCCAGGAGCCAGGTGTTTCTGAGATTGGCCAGGAGCCAGGTGTGTCGGATAATGAGGAAGT
>NW_015387275.1:292877-325711 GCF_001527695.2 Protobothrops mucrosquamatus | reverse complement strand
GCAGCAGAAAAAGAGACGTGCCAGAGATTAAGCTGAGTCACTGGACCACACCCCACAGGCTATAAAAGGGTGGTGGTGGCCATTTGGACCTCTGTGACGGACAAAAGCTGAATCTCTGGCAAAGTAGTTTGCTGTGGCTTTAAACTGTGTGTATTGTTTTTGTTTCTGTGTGTTTGGAGTAAAAGGTCTTGGCAGGCAGGTACGGAGCTGCTGCCAAGTTTCTTATTTGTGAAGTGGTGTCTGGAGAAGTCTTTAACCCTCGGCTGGCTGTTTGGGTGTGTGGGTCGGAATGGGGACAGAACACTATTTGCCTGAAATCCTTCCTGGAAATGGTTTATTACGAGTATCTACATTTTCTACGCTGAAATCACACATAAGTCATTCAACTGCTCTATGGTTTCCTTGCTATCTCTCAGTATTCCTTTAATGCCCCTGCTGGGCAGTCTTTCAACTGCATTCAAAACTACGTTTCCTATTTAGGATTTAAAAAAATAAATAGTGTGAATATTATGGGAGAGATGCTTGCCAGGCTCATTTTACATAAATTAGCATTCCTAATCCTGCCACTACATGTAGAGATTCCATGGTAAAAGATCAGCAGCTTTTAGCAAACTAGCACGATTAGACTATGCTAATTTTTAACCAAAGAAGCAAGTGTCCGTGGAAAGTTTGGAAGCTTCTCTTCTGTTTCCTTCTGAGATAAAAGCTGCTAAATCTTTACTGTTTAAAAATTGCTTTCTGTGGCGGTTAATGAGATTCAGAATAATAGGGTATTTGGTGGTTGGGCTCAAGACTATTAGAGAGGCTGCTTCTAAAATACATCCATTTCCATTTTTCCCCCTCTGAGATGCTATTTTTATAAAGTCTATTTTTTAATTCTATACTCTTTATGTAAAAAAAATAAATACACAGAATAAGCAGAATGGGCTTATTAAAGCTATCTATTTTTCTTGGCATGCCAGTAAATTTAATGAACCATTATGGATTTAGCAGTGCCATCTCATGACGATCACAAGACTAATAAGCCAATTGGATGATTAATAGAATTTCAATCAGCCCCCATCATAACCTCCTCCTTTTGCAATCCTATACTGCCTTAAGTGGAATGTATTTTATAGAAATTTGCCTAGCCCTAGATAATTGTTTGCACAGTTGGCTTGCTTGAAGGCTGTTTTTTGCACTTAGAGTAACTAGGAGGGTAAGAATTAGATACCTCAGAAATGAGGGTCTTGAGGTTTGTATGCTGGGTGGGAAGATTAACAAAGCTTAGCGAGGTGGGGAAATTTCTCCTTGCAAGCTGCTCCATCCAGCTGAAAAGGTCCCTTTCTCTTGGGGGAGAAAATCCTATCTCCTCCATGCCACCCACCAACTCTGTCTATCTCTGACCTGCTGGTGAACCTCCAACAATAATATAAAAGACCACTTAAGCCCTTCCACTGATTCTGAAACCTAAGTTGAAATGGCCGAAGCATGTCTCTATATGAGAAAGTGGCAAATCCCAGCAACTTAATAAAAAACTAAAAGAACAATCGCATCAAGATCTGAACATTTCTCATGCCCACAATAAGCTTCCCCACTCAAACCGATCTCGAGATCACCATCTCAAGATGACGAGACTTACAAAAGGTGACAACTGCAAAACTCTGTAGGGTGGGAGATTGCATTTCCTCTCCACCCAGACCCGAAACATAAACCCTAGAAGGAGGGCCAAATTCGCTCATTTTCCAGGGACAAAAGACAGACTTCCCTATAAAAATAACCAACTTTTCTTTTCAACTTTTCTTTGCTAACTGTCTGTTTTGCTATTGAATAAACTTCACCTCCATTTCAAGCAACTGTCCTGTGCTCTTTAGGAAAACCAATTTGGGAATTTCTTCTAACACTCCGACCCCTATGAATATAAAAATGCAGTTTCTCCAGGTTTTCTGGATTGCTCTGTGTCTCTTCATATACTGAAAAAAGTCTGCTTCTCCAAACACAGATAGACATGAAATAATGTGGGCATTGAACAAGCAATCATCTTCAGATGACCCAGTCATTTCTAAAAGCATGCAGAAAGCCATATTCTTCTCTATGCAAAAATAAAACAATAAATTGGAGATGGAGATGAGTGGCTCTGTTCCACAGGCAGGTTGCCATTTTTTTTCCTTTGTAGGCAGGGTTCCATTCAGATTGTGTGTGTGTGTGTGTGTGTGTGTGTACAGTGTTATTTCAGTGCCTTGTGGATCAAAAGTGAAATATCATACAACAGAAGTAATAATAATGGCAGGGAACTTTATTAGCTTTAAACAGTTCTCACTGGTGGTGTTCAGACAATACACTAAAGAGGTACATTTTTGCAACAGGTTGGTTGATGCTATATATTCTCTCTGTGTGTGTCTGTCTCTTTGACTTAGCATGTTGTGGGAGCCCAGACCACTTTATTAATTCAATTTATAAAACAATATATTAAGTGAACCCAGAACATTAATTCACTGATAAGTTAACTATGTTCTGTGAACATAGCTTTTGGTACATATCCTGGCTTTTTTTTTTCTTTCTGAGCAGAAGCATTGGGCTTCCTCCTTCTTTCGCTGATGTCTCCTGCTCTTATTTTCTCTGGATGGGCATCTAAGCAGGTTAGTAATCTACAAGGTCTTCATCTGCAGCCACCATCCAGAGAAGAAAATGGTTGAATGTTGACACTTGGTCTTCTATCCTTTTCCTTTGAGTGGTAGCAATGGTGGCTCTTTGAAATAGCATTTGCTATCCATTTGCTAAGGATGAATTGGGGGAGCTGTGACTGATATTGCTCACTCTTTATTCAGTGGGAAAGGAAGAAGAAGAAGAAGAAAGCACGTGGGGTGGCATATTGCCAAGGATCCTTCAAAATCTTGAGCTAGTCCTGGTTGCCATAGAGATTCTCATTCTATCTCTGCTTTTTATTGTTGTTGCTTTCTAAAAATGAGGATTATAATAATAACATAGATTGTGAATTGTACAAAAATATCCAGTCATTCCATTCCATAAAGCTAATTCAGGTTATAGTTAGACAGCCCTCAAAGCAATTTATTCAGTACCAAATCTCCATTTTCTTTTTGTGCTCCACTTCTATTAAGTTATTTGTCTGATTCACCTCTACTGCTTTCAATAATATTCCTCCTTATCTAGTAAGTATAGAAAGTATATATATAAATAAAAGGGAAATGTGTGTGTGTGGGGGAAGCATTCTTGACAACCGCACCACGATGCTTTGCTTGCAGTGTTTTATTGTGGCAGGCATGAACTCACCCCATAGTGGTAAACACCACACAAAACAAATCTTAAAATAATAACACTAGCAGTCTGAACACTGAGATGGCTTCATTAGATGAAGTTTCGCCATAATAACTAATACCCATCAGGAATATTGTCATGGTTCCGACAGGCAGAGACAAATAAAGTGGAACTCCAAGGGTTGGAAATTCCTCAAAGAACATGTTTATTGACACAAAGTATCGGAACGTCAAAAGTGAAACCAAGTCTGAATAGACACATAACAATCTTCAACACACAGTTAAGAAATCCCACCCCTAAAGCTATGCAAGCTACTACGTTCCCCAATACATCTTCTTGGCGGGCTTTTCACGAAACACCCCAGCCTGCAGTCCTGGGAGCAGCTGATGACCTTGGTTCCCATGGGAAAAAATCTGTTTAGTCTAGCGAAGCACCTGGTAAACCCCACCCTCCCCCTGTGCTATGTGTCAACTGAAAATGAGTAGGGAAAATGACTGCAGCCACGCTCATTTTCAAAGTTGACAAATATACTGTAGAATGGGGAAAAGAAGTCTGAACTAAAACAACTGAAATATGTGGACATGGAACAGATCATATCTTGGTGAAAAGGAATGGATAGAGAGAAGTCAATCAAAATTAAGGGTAATTGGACGTAGGGTTTTCATAACTTTCAAAGAAATTCAGGGAGATGATTACTTCAACTAAAGGTTTGACCTTAACTGAATTATTTCAGTTTTCACAGGTTCTTAAAAACTATACTGTGATTAGGAGGGAAATTGCTTGAAACAAACAGCCCCCTGGTATAGAGTGTAATTCACCATGAACTCCTGTTGGTCCCTTGCTTGGCCTTACATATGATAAACAATGACTTCTTTAATCACATCGTATCAACCATAATTTTCAGCAGCCTAAGCTCAAATAGGACATGTTATGTTTAGATCCAAGGTACAGTTGGTATAGGAGATTCATCCCTTGAACTTTTCAATTCATTGTATACAGTAGCATTTCTCAACTTTGCAAATTTAAGCTGTGTGGAATTCAACTTTCAGAATTCCTCAGCCAGCATTGCTGGGAATTGAAGCCAACACAGCTTAAACTTGCCAAGGTTGAGGCACATTGGTATACAGATGCATCTGCCTTGGATAAGATATAAGGGAATTAGAATGCTGCTTTTTAGTATATGTTGCACATTGTTAAGTGCCATGATACAGTTTGCAGCAATTTACATTTAGCCAAATGTGTATATTGTCATATGTGCTGAAATATATATCTCAGTTTTCTACATCTTTCAATGTGCATTCTAAGAGAAAATCCTAACCCTGTAATATTGTCTTGAGATACCTATTGTCAGAATTTCTTTTAACAAGAGGGCTGATTAAAGGCAGATTATTTAGAAAAAGAATAGGATAAAATTGTGAATAAGGCTGTCCCAAACTGGCACAAAGTAGACTTCATCAGACAGCCCACTTTTTAAGAAAACATATCAGTCTACAACTTCCAGAACTCCATGGTGTCCATTTAGTTACTGTAGTACACTGTATTGGAGGGTATCAAGTTGAGTGCTCTAGATCTAGATAATTTGCCGTAGATGAAACAAACTCCCTATTTGTTTATTTAAAAAATTATATCATGTAAATTCAAAGGACTGCAGGCCACAGAGCAGATGGGAACACAGGAACAAGAATTGCTCTTCTTTTGCTAAGTGATTTTTTTCTCTTTTTTTTTCTTTTCTTTTTTTTTTTAAAGCCTTCCTGCAGGTTGAAAGATGATAGCTTTTATTGGATGCTCTAACTTAATGAACTCCTTTGTGGTAAAAGTAATTCAATAATGAATTGGGCTCCTAGTTTGTCATCAAAAACTTGCTAAGAAACAAGAGAGAAGAGAGAAAGAGAAACGGAATTCGACTACATGATTGTTTTATCTCATTTACTTTAATTGTATTACGAATACTGGAGAAACATTGTTAGCACCAGTGCGGAATTTTCCCAGAGTCAGGGAGCAAAAGCCAATAAGTTTCTACAGAGAGAATGCTGTACCACTGTTCACTGTAGGAATATCAATATTATTGAGTTTAGTCGGTGGATTTCAAATTGTTTCCCAAGGAACTGAATGGAATTTATCGGAAGCTTCTCGGTGAGTGAATCGCTCATGTTGTGCTGTAACCAGCAAGAACTGATCCTCTTCAGATCTTGAACACACAAACACATACACACACACATACAAGCACACACACACTTTATTATATATAAAATCCTATCAGGTATTATAGACGCCAGGCTACAGGAACATCTGGGTTAGTACAGCTGTTAGCACAGCTCAGAAAGGCATCTGGGAACAACACCAGAGGCTCAAAGCAACAGTTGCTTTAATAGAGGAGTAGACCAAGACTTAAGGTCTAAACAGATCAGACTGAGCATAGCTTGGACTGACTGCAGGAAATCCTATGACTCAATGTCACACATATGGATATGTGAATGCCTAGCATTATACAAAGTCAACAGGACACTAAGAATCTTCCTCAAGAACTCAATGGGACTGTGGAAGACAACATTGGAATTCAACTTAAGACAGGTTGCATAAGTAACCATCAAATGTGGCATATACCAAGGTGATGCACTGTCCCTGCTGCTGTTTACCTAGGCTTGAACCCCCTTCAGTCAGATAATCACAAAGACTGTGACAGGGATACAGGTTCAAGAGTGAAACTACCATCAGCCATCTCCTTTACATGGACAACATCAAAGAATTAATGAGACATCAACTCACTGATCCACCTGACACAGATCAACAATGAGGACATCAGGGTGTCATTTGGACTACAGAAATGTAGCCAGGTGGCAATCAAGAGAGGGAAAGTAGTTAAGACTACTTAGTAATAGATGCAGAGATGCCAAATGACAGCAACATCAGGAAGAAATATGAGAAAGTGGGCAATTACCAGGGGCAGAAGGAGAAACTGGAGAGGATGTGGAAAATCAAGGCCAAAGTGGGTCCCAGTATTGACAGGAACACTTGGGGATATGACTCCTAAGCTAGGAGAGTGGCTCCAACAGATCCCAGGAACAGCATTACAGATCTCTATCCATAAGAGTACAGTGCTAGGAACGGGTAAGATCCTGCGCAGATCCCTCCAATTCCCATTTCTGATAGAGGATCTGAGATTGAGGATCACCCATAAGGGAGAGAAGGGACTTTTTCCTTTTTCCTTCTAATGTAGAAAGCTGTTGGTGTACATTCTTTAGTAAACGATAAAGTTATATAGTTTTTTATTTCATTCCAGTAGCATAGATATCTCTGATGCAGGTTTCAAATATATATATATGTTCCTGAGAGAAACACTTTTTAATAAAATTGTACTTTACAGGGAACTACTCTTAAAGACCACCCAGAATTTACAGCTGGCTCAAAATGTAGTGGCAAAAGCAGTAATAGGAGCCTTTTGGTATGCCCATATGCCTCTGCTGCTATGCAAGCTGCATTGATTGACAGTTGATTTCTCAGTGCAATTCAAGATGCTGGTTATTACCTATAAAGCCCAGTATGGCATAGGGACTGGGTATCTGAGGGACCATTTACTTCCAATCATTTCTCCTGTCCGTTTCAGCCATCAAGAGTCACTTGACAGCGAGGTGGGTTGCACATAAATTTCATAAATAATAAATAATATAACAATCTTACAGGACCAAGCAAATGGGCCTCCCCAAAAGATAAGAACTGCATTCCCCCAGAGAAAAGGAGATTTCCAGGGTTCTGGAAATCTTTTTAAATTTGGCTTTCATCCCAGGGTTAATTGATTACTGCATTTTTGCTGTTCCTGCTTTGTTTAACATGTTGCTTTTAAAATCTCTTTAGTCCAGGCTGTCTGTGTGGTTTTATGTTTTATCTCTTTTTGTGGATTTATTTTTTGTCTGGTATGCTATCCAGAGTCTATTGCAGTTGGGCAGCTTTTAACGAATTTGAATAAATAAATAAAAATAAATAAATGTAGCTATCCCTTTTGGTGTTCAGCTTCATCAGACATACATTCTTTTTCCTAGGCATATCTAACAAATGTGAATGTTTTCTGCATTTTGATCAGAGAAAGAGGGATGCTAGCAAATTCTGTAGTGCTGCCATTTGTTTTCTTAGATGTTACAAATTTATATCATCTGAAAGATTTTTTAAAAGCCATGGTCTAAAACCAGGTATTGATTGAATTCACATATTGCAACACAGTTTATTGAATATATTACAATGGGCTGGGTTCATTTGTAGCCTTAAACCATGATTTATAAATAATAACAGATGGTTCGTGCAATGCTTTAAACTAAAATGAAATAAGGAATATTTTTTGCTTAGCTCAATATGCAATCATATCCAATGAATTGATTGAGTTTTTTTTTTCAAATAACAGATGGATACAGTTCTATCCAAAAGTTACCAACAGCATTTGTTGATTTTGTTTTTTAATCAGCCACTTTTATTACAGAAAATTTCAACTTATAAGCAGCAAAGATATTTGTCATTTTAACAAAAATTTTAAAAATATCTGTCTTGTCTTAAAAAATATATTTCTTTTAAAAAGTGCTGAAATGTTTATCCATTCTTGCTAAATAAAATGTTGCTCTTTTGGATGAGTGCCTATCTTTTAGCCCTAAAATTACACATGTGATTTGGATCTGAATTCCTTAACTTTGGAGCAAAATGTCCAATTATAAGAATTTTAAAAATATTTCTAAATTGTCCATATTTCCAGGAAAATAACAAAACTAATAAAACAAAATGTTAAATGTTCTAATAATTGTTGCCACCACTTCCATTAGAAGAGAAATAAGGATTTGACCTGACAGGAGCTGCTGTGGTAGATGTGAACCTGAGGATAAAAGAATGAATTTTAAATAGTAATTTATTGAACAATTAGCAGATTTATTGTTAGTGTATATACAGACCCCACTATGAAACTTTATTGAATAATCTCTTTTAATATTTAATAGTATTCTTATTAGTAGTATGTAAAAATATAAATAAAATAGAAAATGAAATAATAAATTATTATACAAATTAATAAATTATTAAATGAAAACTATTACTTCTGCAATCTCGTGCAAACATCATTAGGTAGTGAAAAGGAGCACTTTGTACTCGGTCCACACATTGATGACCCGAACACAGTCGCCATTTTGTTGTTGGAACAAAATGGCGGCTGCTTCTGGAATTGCACCATTTGGCCATGCAAAGAAACAATCCATTCCAACACTCTGGAAGGCCTCAGAGCTCTTCAAATAGTAAATAAGGAGGAGGGTGTTTGGCCTGCTGGGGTGGGAGGACTTGGTGAGAGTGGGAAATGGGCTGTGGGTACTCAAGGGGCAGAAAGCAGAGCACAGGGCATCTCAGGGGGCGGGAAAGGCTTTGGGAGAACCAGGACAGGTGATCCTTAACCTGTGCTCAGCCTCCAAGAGCCTGCACACACACACACACACACACACACACACACACATCCTATACTCCAGTTAATGGCACACACATCTGTTTGACAATTCATTGAGAAGAGCAGGGATGGGGGAGGGTGTTAGGTGAGATGTTTTACCTAACTACTGTTGCAATATGTGACCATAATGGGCAGGTTCTATTGCAGTCATACCTGTAATAATAATAGTCTTTGTTGGTACTAATAATATTGTTAGTATTAGTACTTTACATAGTGTAAAGTCAGCAGTTTTAAAGCTATGTTTGGTTGAAGAAACCACAGTGGCCTTGTATACATATTGTGATGACAAATAACGGTTGGATGTAAATATCACATTTTTAAAAAAGAATATCTTATTATGGTTTACTAAGAGAATTAGGTCAGGTTTTGGATCAGAATGAGGGGGAAAAGTCATGTTTTAGAAGGAAATCCCAGGTTGGTGGAAAGAGCAGAAGGAATGGAAAGTGACTGAGACATTTAAGGAAATAAAACCAATTAGCATTCCTGGATACTATTAGCCAATAGCCCTTCCCGAGTGTTTTTAGAAGGCTGTTTTGGAATCTACTTCTCACAACATTTTTGAGTTGTGTATAACAGTAAGGTCATCTCTGCAATATTATGAGTTTAAGAGCAGACAATTCCTATGGGATCTGCATCCACCTCTTCTTTGCCCTATTTAGTTAGATCAATTGCCAACATGATCTTGGGCCAAGAAACACCCAATTTAGAGAGGGCAAGCCATTTTCTGCATGAAATAGCAAACAGGATCAGGGTCATTTCTTTCCCCCACCACCCCGCCCCCACATACACACTTTTTTTCCCCTCTGATCTTTTTTCCTATTTTTTTCTCCCTATATTTTCCCATTTGTAATCTTCTCTTATTTTTAGAGTGCTTTTTAAGGAAAAAGAAAGGGGATTTGAAATGCAAAGTAGGTGGCTTCTTCCCTTCTCATTTTTAAAAACTGCCAACTCATCAACACTACTATTGTAATTCTTATTATTCCGTACCTGCAAATTTATCTGAAAGGAAAAGGATAGCGGGAACAACCCAAAGAACTCCATTGCTATTACAGTGACCTTGAAAAAAAGCCATAGATGAAGCTCTTCCTTGTTCCTTCATAAACCCCCTTCATAATCTCCCAAAATCTTTTATTGAAGGCGAAGAAATCCTGAATCCTGCTTCCCTCTCCTTGAAAAGCGATAAAGTATCTGTACACAACCATTCTCCCAATTTCAGAATCTATCCGCCATCCCAACTGAATAAATTTCAAACTTGAGTGAAAGGTAGCAATCCCTATACTGATCAAAACGACACTGACATGTTCATACTAATACTGCAAAAGCTGGATAATGATTGGATGGGGGAAACTGCCAGTCAAAGATGGGTCACGTCCTACTGGATTATACTCCAATCAGAGGAGACAGCTGGAGAGAGGAAATTGGGAAGTGCTGGTGGAAGGTTCAGTCAAAACAGTGTTTCTCAAGCTTGGCAGATTTCAGATGTGTGGACTCCAACTCCCAGAATCCCCCAGCCAGCCCAGAGGAATGCTCAACATACTAGCTGCGGAATTATATGAACATATCATGTTGGGGAAACATGTTTCAGAATAAATTTAGGACCCAAAAAGGCAACAATTGATGGGTTATAGATAATGTTAGAAATAAGTAAATCTGTTTTAAATCCCATTTTTGAGTTACCTATGTTATAAAAATCTACGTCAATTTTCCCTATGTTCCACAAAGTTATTTTAACCCTTAATGGTTAAAATAATTTGTAAACTGTCAAAGGGTTTTAGTGGTAATGGCAGAACAAATTGATAATTAAGGACACTCTCCTATCACACAACACATGCACACAAATACATTAAAGGAGGAAGTGTGGTAGGCTGCCTACCCATAAGAAGCAGAAAATGGATACTGAGGCCCATCCCCTGCCATTGCTGGAGGATCGCGAACACTACTAGAAGCTTTGGTTGGATTCCTTTGCTGATAAGAATAACCAGGTTGAACCAAAGGGATGTAGCTAAGGACAGGTGTGTAAGGTGAGCGGAAGATTTGTTGTGGGTTGTAAGGAGTTACCTGTAGAACAGGAAGAAAAAAATACGATGTAATGGCTGTGTCTATGAATGTAGAAAGATTCCCATTTGATCTGGCCTATTATCCACCCACCCACCCACCCATCTATTTATTTATTTGATCACCCCCTCACAATATGTGATTCTGAAATACTACCCTAAAGAAAAGCAAATAAAATAAATCCCCCTAAGAGTAAAAAAAAAAACCCTCAGCAACATCCAAAATATAATCAACATGCAAGTGAGACTGGGGATGAAAATTGCTAGAAACATCACAGAACAGGCTTACCTGCCATCCTTTCCCAGCTTGAAAGGATTAGCCAGTGACATCACCATTACCCAAAAGACTCCTGAGGAGGTTCCTTTCATGTAATAATAATAATAATAATAAAGTTGGAAGGGATCTTGGAGGTCATCTGGTCCAACCCCCTGCTCAGGCAGGAAACCCTATACCATTTCGGACAAATGGCTGTCCAGTCTCTTCTTAAAAACTTCCAGTGTTGGAGCATTCACCGCTTCTGGAGGCAGGTTGTTCCACTGGTTAATTGTTCTAACTGTCAGGAAGTTTCTCTTTATGTCATTGGTATTTTCCCACTGAAGTGATACCTGTTTATCTACTTGCATTTGCATGCTTTTAAACTGCTCGATGGGCAGGTCAGAGAAGTCACTCACCCTCTAGGCCCCATTAGGTGGCATTATTTCAAACAGGGGACCTGGCGGATACCTACCCTATGCGACTTGGTGGAACAGGCAGAAATATCCTTTACTTCCTAACCATACATTTCATGGTATGGGAAGCATACATTTCATCCCCATAATAACAATCTTGAAATGCGGGATGGGCTAAGAGAGGCAGGCAAACTCTAAAGCATGGGTGTCAAACTCTTGATGTTATGTGACATGTCACGACGTACCGCAACTTTTTTCCCATTGCTGGCAATGAGGTGGGTGCGGTTTTAGCGTGACACTCCTGCTTTAGTTTGACACTCCTGCTCTAAAGTGACCCAGCAATCTCCACATCAAATAGAGGCTTGAATATGAATGTCCACTTCCTTCTCTTTTCCCTTTGTCCTCAAAGCAGTTTGGGAAGATTAGAATTCTCAAGTGCAAAGAATACAAAATAGAATGTTTTCTGGGAGAGTTTTTGCTCCTTTTACCACTGAATACATGGAGAAAATAAAGTTAAGCCTGGGAAGAAACTTCCCAGTTTTACAACCATAAGAGGAAAATAAAAAGATCCAGGTGCATCAACTGAAGATACACAAATCAGTCTATATCCAGTCCAAATGCATGTTGCCAACTTCTTTGCATTATTCTTCTCAATCAAACCTTTCTCTTTGTGGGGGAGGGAGAGAGAGGGAGAGGCTGTATGAAACTGTGCTTTTGCCATTTGCAATGTAATGAAAGTTGCAGTTTTATATGGATGCTGTGTTGAAAGCAGCCTTGCTTTCAGTTTTCTTCCCCTGTGAAGAGGCTTCTGTTTTACAACTTCAGTCTCAGAAGTCTCTCTGGGTGCCTTAATTTCCCAACTTGGAAACACACACACACACACACACACACACATCACTGCTACCACCACCCCGTTGCAAGGAGGACTTCCCCAAAATTTCTTCAGTCGTTTTTCCTTTAAAAGTCATTTATAAATCAAATTTCCTTTCATCAAATTAAAAGAATTTTTTTGGGGGGGAATATACAGGTTGCCCAAGATCTATGTGCGGATTATTGAGCTTGAAGGTTTTATTTCCATTTCAGGAACAAAGCTGTCCAGAGCCATGTATTTGAGGTGGGTAGCCATAATAAATGCTTAATTATTTAGAATTCTTAAATCCAGGGAGAAATGTAACTTAGCACTTATTCACTTGTGTCCCCTTGTTCTCAGGTTAGTACTTAGAAAATCTACCAGGAGCATGTGGGTGGAAATATTTTTTAAAAGAAAATGAACTAAAAAAAATGAACCATGGTACAATTTCTGCATATATTAATCAAGATATATGCAACTCATCTTTCTGGATTATGAAAAATAATACATATTTCCAAGCAGCTCATATATTATCCCTCTTTCATATATTTGGGAGATCTAGACTAAGTTGTTAAGCTTTTTTAGGAATGGTAAAAGTGACACAATCTTACATCCTTGCCTTTAAAGTTATAGTTTACTTAATGTAATTATTTATTTTATCCCCAACTTTCTTGAGAAGCCCTAACTTCATGGCTTAGGGTTGATTATGCAGAGTGTTTTATGAAAGGCCATCTATCTACAGATTCAAAACCTGAAAAAGAAATTCCTTTTGGCAGGGGAAAAGGTCAGATCAAATTGGTGACTATTGTATTCATCCATACATCCATGTATTTTTCTTAGCAGCAATAGGGGAGTAGATTGGCATTATAATGTTTATTTTCTGATTTCCCAGTCTAGTTCCCTGTATAACTTTGGGATTTTCAGTGATCAGCCATCCAGATATTAAAGAGGTCAGACCCTGCTTATCTCACACCTGGGTCTCTTAAGAAAGTAGCAATTTCCTTTTATTGAATTAAAGAAATCCCTAAGCATGCAGAAATAGAGCAGATTTCTCTAGAAGATGTAAGCAGTTCAAATTATCAGTTGGTTGCAGGAAAACAAACAAACAAAAAATGATAGGGGAATATATTAATATATTTCAGCCTGCAATAGCTGAATGGAACATTGGGCTATTGCAGATTTTGGGAAGGGGCGGAAATAAAAGAGCTGTATTGTAATATTTTCTAAGTAGTTCTCATTTATACTATATAACTCGCTGCTTTAAACTGATTGTCCCAAGATGCTGTATGCATCACAGGAGTGGCTGGGTGGTTCTCTAACGAGGCAAACTCCAAGTACAGGGCGAGCCTTCTTATGTCTCTAGGGATTTACTGCCAATGTCCCTCCAATTAAAAGATGGCGGTTGAGTGAGATGGAATGGCTCAAAGCCACAGAGATCTTCTCAGATTTACAGTCCCTCACCCAATTTATGCTACAGGTGACTTACAGAACTTCCACCGTACCTGTCTGGAATAGCACCCTAGTTGAGGATGTAAAGTTTGCTGGTATGGGATCCGTGCCCTTTGCTGATACAAACTCTGTTCAAAATGAAGAAGAGAAAAACCATTTATAATATGTAATGTTCTGAAATTCCCAATCAAAATGCAGTATAATAAACAAAGGAGTAAATAAAGAGGAAACTATTAAGATGATTCTTCAAACATTAGAACAAACCAATCCAATCAAACCAAAAATAATTTAGACTCCCGTCCTAGGAACTGTAGAATAATTTAGAATTCCCCCTCCAAGCTCCCACAGTGATAGCACTCCTCAAAGAGAAAGCTGAAAAATCCCCCTCCATTCTCTAAAACCAATTTTCCAACTATTGGAAAATGAATCAAGGGAAAAAGAGGCAGAACATGAGTTCAATGGGGCATCATAAACAATACTAAACCCTCCACCTCATCTTCATTCTGGGGGAATTTAGACAAGCCCTTGAGCAGTTATAAATCATTTCCTTTCCGTTGCTGACAATGTGAGAGATTTTTATTAAAAGAATACCTAGACAAGGAGCAGTGGGAGAGATTTTTCACTATGGGGCTTTAGAAATCTATGGGATTTGCTTTCATTTTGACATGAATTTCAAATACAGGCAACCACAACTATGGTCACAAAAACAATTTACAGAGAGCAATATAACAAAATCACCCACAGAAGTAAGAACTACTTTCTGTAATGAAGAATAAAATAGTATGACTTAGTTTAAAAAGAGTTACATTGTGAGAAAGAAAGGACATCTTTAATCATTTTGTCTTCATGCCCTTCAAACGTAAACTAACAACCTCCAAAGATGAACTCACTGTCAGTGGTCTGCAGTGGTACCAATTAAAAATTGCTCTAGCCAATGAATCAAAAGTTGATTTGTGTATAAAAAAATATATCATGGGAGCAGACACTATGGCATCTGAATATTGGGACTGTGAAATCCCTGCAAGAAGCAGATTTATAACATCGAAATGAAACAAATATTCTGTGTGTCACTCTCCTCTTCATAGGGAGGACATTTCCCATGGTGAGGTGCAAGTCAAGATATCCTCATATTGACTTGACTTCTTTTCCCTTCAGACAAGATAAGCAGATTTTTAGGCAACATAAAAGTGATTTATTATTGCTTTCTTTTACTGTGTTGTTTTGATTTCTTAGAATTTCCTGGAGAATACCTGAACCTACCTAGCCTTTGATACCAGATGCAGTAGGCCAGATGCTGGCTTTAACCTATAAAGTAATATATAGTCTAATACCTTGGTACCTTCAGGACCCCTTGCCTTCTCCAATTATATTTGACCTATTAGCAGTGTTTTTCCCAGAAAAAACTGTTGGTAGTGTCCTATTCCTGGCAAATGCAGACAGGAGATGCTGAGACCTGGAGGTTTCTCCACAATGGTCCGGGAATGCTCCTCATCCTTAACAAAAGCAGTACTCTACTGGACTGGACACCTAACCTGTCTGGTATGGTAGTCTATTCTCACAATGGCCAAGCAAGTGTATAAGAAAGAAAATTGCTTGAATATTTCCAAGTCTGATGGCATGGCAGAAAATTGGGATTGCTTTGGATTCCCAACAACCTCAGTTTTTATCACCCTGTCTTGTGTGTCCATCTTTAATATTCCTTATTTGGAAATGTTTTCAGGGTTGCAGCTCTTTAATATCTGAAGCAGCCAGCTGCAATTGGGAAGAGTGAAGTGGGATCCAGACTTAAATTGGCCCATCCTCAGTAAAAACCTTATCAAGAATAGTAGTTAACCAGTTCTTTAATCCCTGATCTGATCTCCCAGAAGCAGAAGATTGTATCCATAATAATTGAAATTAATATCATGAGTATTAATGTTACTGTAACTTAGTGCAAAGTAATCTATAACCTACTGAAGGCATGTAAGAAATCATACAACTTTCTTTTGTGGAAGGTCCATTTGCATTTGCTTCCTATTCTATGTATCTGAACAAAGGTTTTCGATTGTAGCTAAATTAAGCTATTCTCTTGCATCAGACAGCATATGCTGTACACTGATAACATCATCATCATCATCATCTGTAAGTACCTCCCAAGAATAGCATAAAACAATGCCATCATTTAGCAGAACTTTACTAAACTAAACTTATGCTACTCTCTCCTTAATGGATATACCCTCTGAGTAGTTATCCTAACTCTCTTGCTTTGTCTCTGCTAAATACAGGACTCTAATTATAGAATTTGGGAAGATTGTTCTGCTATATACAATTCATCCCCATTGGTCTTCCAGAAGACCCATGTTTCCACCTATTTCAAGAAGGTCATGAGTGTTAGAGCCATCCGTGCTTCAGGGGACAAGGTATTTTAGAGAAAGGATTATATATGGCTTATCTTGCTACTGAAAAAATCCTTCATTTTCTTGTGCTTCCAGAATGCCAATAATGCTGATTCCTCTTCTAATTTCCTTCCTTCCAGCTCTGTACAGAGACTTACTGGTTCCTTAGAAATAACTCTACTACACAATAAGTATATGTGCCACTGTTACCTGATACTGAGGGAAACTTGAGTGGTTGGGAAAAACAGTAGGTGGAGGGTAGTTCAAACTCAGCCACATTGGTTGCTTCAATGAGGTAGTAGTTGAAGTTGTTGGAAATCGTGGGGTAAACACATTCCCGCTGTATTTAAGATTGTTCTTATCGATAGCTGTTGAAGTTGCTGTGAAAGATACAAGACAGTGTCATATCCTGGAATACCAGATTCTTGTTTTAGTTTATTTTTCTAAATTGTATACGGCATTGTATTTGCAATGCAGATATCTTTTGAAAACCAGGTAACAATTGTTTTCATCTTATATTGATCTCTTTAGAAGAAAGCGCCTATGAGATACTATGGAATTTACTCCCAGGAGATTGCACATAGACTTGCAAGCTAAAGATGTTCTTTCCTCCATTCTTGAGGACAGAAGCTGCCTACTTCCTCCCACACCAGTTGCCTTAGGACCTAGACTTTCTCCAGATCACATGCATTCTTCTCTTCTGCATGATTCCTGCAATTTTGAACTGCCCCTTCATCCTTCCCATGACAAACTAACAGGTTTGATCACTTCTATGCTCAAACATGGAAGACCAGTTCCTACATTCATCTGTACTGTGGAACATAAGGCAGAACAAAAGCACAGAGTGCGCCTTACACTTCTGGTTCCTATTAAAATGCCAGCAGGAGCTTCATGCCCAAGTAAAAAGAAGCCACTATCTTGATCTATCTCTAGGAGGCCTCAGTGCACACCAAGGTGTCATGGTTTTCTAGAAATGTAGCTTTCTTTTCTGAAGTAGGTGTGAACTTCATCTTTTCTTACCAGACTCACTTCCCTTGAGCTGGCTCTACGTGCTATCAAACCAACGTTGTAAACCCTCAATTTGCATGAACCAGTCCTAATTCATTATGTAATACTCCTATTATGATGATGCCCTCCCTTTAATTGTGAAGTCTCCCACTGTGGATGCCAACATAGTCATGGACAGGAACATCTGTTTTGGTACAGGCCAGAATTTTTTTTAAGAAAGCTTTTGTTGTAGAATAAACCCTGCAACATATTTTTATTTCCAAGAAAAGATTTGGGTCCCACAGACTTTTCTGGAAAACTACAATGCTGGACAGCCACAATTCTAGCTTTTATCTGGAAGAGTATCTGTCTATTCCAATGAATAAACAGTCTATTGAGATGGTAGGACTAAAAAACATCTTGGAGTGACAGGAGAAATTTCACCTGTTTGTCTTTGGGTAAATTAGATGATGACAGGTAATTTTTGAATAGGCACTCCTCCTGAAGCCATTTTGTTTGACTGCACATGACATGCTCTCAAAATTCCAAATATTCTTACTAGCCAAAATGGTTGGGAATTTCTGTTTTAACTCCTTCATTGTAGATGAAAAGGTTATCTTTGTATTCAATGTTGTATCCAGGATAACTGGTAATCTGAACTCTGGTGAAAAACGACAGATCTCTAGTGCAGAAGATAAAACATTTTCTAGTAGGAATAACATATAAGTATCTTTACATGTTGGAAAGTGCAAGGAAATCTTAGAACCACAGAATGTTTCACATTTTCTATGGTTGATCTTTCTCCTTTTTATCAGGGACCACAACAGCTTTATCACCAGTTCACTCAGAAACCACAAATAAGAGGTTGAAAAATTTTTCAGTGTAGGAACTTGGAAGATGAGTTGAATTCTAAGGGGGGGGGGAATCATGTTACAGAAATTCCTGCAATTTTATTCAACCTTCTTTCAACAGACTATGTTAAAGAAACTTTGGAACTGTATTGCTTTCTGTGACAATATAGCCAAAGCATGTCAATCAATAAGACCTTTCTGGGTATAAAAATACTGTAGGATATAAAAAGCATGTAAGAAAGCTAATGGTAAGTTTTTATGAATGCCTCCAACAGACTAGAATAAAAAAAAATCTATTGGCACTAATAAAACCAGCATGGAACTAGAAGGAAAATTGGATCCCCTTTTAAAATGTTAGACCAACTACAGAACACCATCAGCAAAGGCCCTGAGAACAGCTGCTAAAGATCATGAGGTCTGAGAACCCAAAGAATATTTGAAAATAGAATCATTCCTAGACTGTGAAAATTAAGTACTCTGTGGAAAGCCATGGAGATGGATCTGAGGCCATTACAAAAATGGCCTTCAGAAGCTATTATAAAAATAAAAAAGCAGAAGCCCAAGGAAAAGAGGTAGCATTAGGAAGAGACCAAAACCAGATCCTCCATGATTCACTGGAGTATAAACAGGAGGGGAGAAAAAAACAGGCAAACTTGCATAATTTTGTTATTATAACATATCACATTAAAATTTAGTGGTACTTTTCTTGTGGAATCTGCTTCCCAATATGGAAAACTTTAAAAGACTGTCTCTGACTTGCCAAATTCTCACCAGGAAAGTAGATAGATGATGGGAGATATCAGCTGGATATGCTGATATGATGCTCCTGGGATGATGACATCCTGTTACAGGTTATGATCCAAATCATAATATGATAATAATAGCCAACAAACAACTATGAGGACTATATTGCAAGATGACTTAATTTTCAAAGCACTTTTGAAATTGTCACTTAATAAAAAAAAGGTTAGACTAAAAATAAATAGAACTGACTTCTCCTGAAATATAAGTGATTCTGTCTGGAGGCCATGTACTCAGGGAAAAAATACTTGAAACAAGGCAAATCTTGCATAGTAGATTAAGAATGAAATACTCTAATTTAAGGAAGCACTATTTCCGGATTATCTAAAAAAGAAGAACTCTAAATACATTTCTGTAAGTGGGGGGGGAAACTCCTCATATGGGTGCTTTTCAATATCAAACCTTAAAATAAATGTGCTTAAAACATTTGGAAATTATTTCCCAAAAAAGTGTCAGGAAAAACAGTAGGTATATCAAGTTGGTAAGGTTTAATATTCTGATATCCACAAAGAACTTGGATTTCTCAAAGAAAATCAAGCTGACTCAGCTGACAACTTGTCTAGTTTGGAGAATCAAATTCAACTTGTTCCTAAAATCTCAATTTTAAATTGTCCCACATGGAATGGATAGGTGGCAGGTCAACTTCTTTCCCTCCAAACCATGGAATAGAAAATGTTTCTGCTTGGCTTTAATGATGAGGCTTGTAAAATTTCCCCAAATATGAAAAGTTGCCAAGGAAAAAATGGTAAAGTTATTTGATGGAATCTCATGACAAATACATTTAACCTGATTTTCATAGCTGACAAGACATAAGTAACAAAATTACAACAACAATAAATCTGACTCCCAGCAGCTTTTTATCCAGTGTTTAAGTTTGAAGCTGCCAGTTCTGGAAAAGACTTATGTAAATTCTGGGGGAAAAAAACCCTCATGATCTTTCAAGAGACATTATTCAAAAAGTTCTTGGCCAAGCCCTGAAATTCTATGAAAATAAAAATTGCATGGCCAATGCCAGTGGAGGTATAGTATCATTTACATAGTTATAAACAGGACTGCATGTTTGTCCAAACATCTCCTACAATAGATTGATAGTATATATTTTTAAATAAGAGCCACTTTTGTTCCTGGATTGGAAAAAGAAAGCAGCATCAAAAGCCAGACTGCACCTCTCATGCTAAGGCTGCCATAACAACAACAAAAAGGCGGGAAAATTCCTTGCTCAGACATCTTGCTTTCTCTTATTCCTGAGGAGAATACTCAGTATTCTCTAAATACATTCTTTCTTGGAAGGTACTTTTAGTCTTCCAGCAGATGGATTGCTTGCTGGAAGACAAAAAAAAATTCCAAAATTACTTTAATTAAATGTCATGGCCTGAGGAGATGGCTGAGGGATTCCCAAGAGGGAGACATTTTGGGCAGCCAATTAGGATTATAAAATTCCTCATGTCCTCATCCAGCAGCATAGTCTTAAAATCATATATTGTCTGTGTAGTCCCCAGGTCTGTGGATCACACAACATGGTATATATTTCTAAGGTGAAATTTGAAAAGTGCACTATCAGTGATTCTGTATTAACACTAGCATGTGTTCTTGAAAAGAAACATTTTTGAAACATTTTATTCTGCCTAGTGTTAATGTTTTAATCATGTATTTGTTTTATAACAAATAAACTGCCCAAAGTAACCTTTAGGGGAGATGGGTGGCCTAAAAAATTAATAATTACATACATAAAACAAAGACAGTTTGCTAGAAAGGTATTGCAACTGAAAATCCAGTTTTTCTGATATGGGGAAAAATTAATTTCATGAGCACAGAAGCCTAAAAACATTGCTTTGCAATGTTTCACTGTAATTTTTTTTTGTCACAGACACCAAGAAAGTGAACCAGTTAGCATGTCCTCCTTTCCAATTATCCATATCCTTATTTACCTGTTCAGATAAAGTGGTAATTCAACCTCCCTTTACTAGATTAGTCACCAGGGCAAAGATTCAATTTGGAAATGATCAGATTGATTTCCCAAACTGGATTGATGAGATAAATCAGAGGTTTCCACAGAGAAGGGTGTCACAAATATCAAGATGAAAGCCATAGTCATGTGGTTGAAACCCCTAAATCAATCTATCTATCTATCTATCTATCTATCTATCTATCTATCTATCTATCTATCTATCTATCTATCTATCTATCTATCTATCTATCTATCTATCTATCTATCTATCTATCTATCTAATTTACACGGCTGCCCAATTCACAGTGATTCCAGGTGGCTTACAGAAATAAGGTGCATGTCAGACAATGATTGTGGTGGCTAATAGTAGACTAGAAGCCATTATGGACTTTCTGCAAGTGAAATACAATAATAGACAGAGAGGTTTGAAGTTTAATTTTGCTATTGGTTTTACCTATGATTATATACACAGTCATACATACAATTGTAAGAGATGTCAATTTAGAAAAGGGTGTGGAGGTTTTGAAAGAGGTCAGGTGTTTGCCAGGTGCTACAAGAGGTGTATTTTAAAGATAGCCAAGAATGCCAGTAAGACAAGATAAGATAAGATAAGATAAGATAAGATAAACTTTATTGTCATTTTTTTACTGTGGGCACACATCAAAAATGAAATTTAGTTGCCCGCTCTCAAAGTGAAACACATACACGACACACACCTAAAACATACTATGTACAACATATGTATAGACCTGTGATGTTGATGCTGTTATACATTTTGACACAAATGATCTGTCCCAAAAAGATGTACTCTCTGTGCAGAATGATTTCCAGAACTTGGACAAGAACTTAGTAGGATAGGCTGTAGACTTACATTTTCAGAGGTTTTACTTGTTTATAAGGAACAAAAAGGAAAAGGCCAGCATATACTTGAATTCAATGTGTGGCTAAAGGAGTGGTGTAAAGCGGAAGACTTTGGTTATATTAGTCACAATGTCTGCAGCTGGTTCGAGGAAAAACTGTACAAAAGAGATGGTTTGCATCCATCAAAGAAAGGGACTGAGTTCCTTGGCATTAAATTCATGGATTTTCTGGAGAAACATTTAAACTAAACAATGGGGACAGAGAGGTAATTGATACAGAAAATGTCTGTCCCCAGCAATCTAAAACTAATAGGGTTATTAGTGCTTGTAACAGATGTTTGTGGGGGTAAGAATATCAACATTGCTGTCAAGGAAAATCAAGCTTTTGATTTGCACTAACTAAACAGATGGTAAGGAAGTAGAGGAACTTAGGCACAAAACAGGTTATGTAGAAAATAAACACAGGGTCAGTCAAAAAGGACTCAAATGTCTATACATCAATGCACAGAGCATGAGGAATAAACAGGGTGGATTAGAAATTTAAGTAAGGGCAGATATGATATTGTTGCCATTATGGAAACTTGGTAGGATGAAACCCATAAATGGAATATACAGCTAGAGGGATTTAAATTATTTAAAAGAAACAGCAAATAAAAAAGATGTTGAGATTCTAGAAAGAGTGCAGAGAAGAGCAACAAAGATGATTAGGGGACTGGAGGCTAAAACATATAAAGAATGGTTGCTGGATTTTGGTATGTCTAGTTTAATGAAAAGCAGGACTAGGGGGTGAAATGATAGCAGTGTTCCAATATCTCAAGGTTTGCCACAAAGAAGAGGGAGTCAAGCTCTTCTTCAAAGCACCTGGAGGCAGGACAAGAAGCAATGGATGGAAACTAATCAAAGAGAGAAGCAACCTAGAACTAAGGAGAAATTTCTTGACAATTAATCAGTGGAACACACTGGAAGTTCTTAAGAAGAGATTAGACAAATATTTGTCTGAAATGGTATAGGGTTTCCTGCCTGAACAGGGGCTTGGACTAGAAGACCTCCAAGGTCCCTTCCAACTTTGTTATTCTGTTCTGTTACACACACATACACACACATAAAAAAGACAGATGTCAGGTCAAGTGAGTTGAGTAAGCAGTGTTGTAGAAATTTATAAATTGTCTGCCTGCTTGCAAGGGGAGCATTATTATCTTTGAAATATAGTTATCAGTATTCAACTGGGGGACAATTTATATTATGTTTTTTTTTCTTTTTATGCACATTTTTTCTCTTTGTGTAATGTTGTCTATTTTGTTTTTCTTTTGTATTTTTTTTTCTTTTTCCTTTTTTTTGCATCTGTATTTCAGATTATTTTGAATAAAAATAAGAATTTATACCAAAGAGAGAGGGGGGGGAGAGAGGGGGGAGGGAGAAATAAGGTGCATATTTTATATGTACATAAAAGGAGTGGGGCTTCAACTGCATGGCTGTGGCTGCCATCTTGAAGTTTGTCACCTCCTCCATGCAGGCACCGCTGATGTGAATCATCACATTGAAAGGGAAGCCTTCAATTTGAACACTAATCTGCATTCAATGAATGTTGGGAGTTAGAGATTGCATTGTTTCTTCTGCTTATCAGTTCTCCCAATGTTGAGGGACAATACTGAGAGAAAGGAAAATTAATACATTTGGTACCACCTTTGGTGACAGGCAGCTGCTCTCTGGAGCTTAAGGTACTCGGTATTTTTAACTGGCAATTACAATTTGATGACTCCTTCATGTCAAATTGATTCCTCTGCACAAGAGAATTTAGTAGTCCCCACACTGGTGACTTCAAGAAAAAAGAGAAGAACAGAGGAAATTTCACCGGTGATGAATTTGCCTTATGTGCTTCTCCTAGTTCAGCCTTCCATAATTGACATTAACACCTGGCTATTTAGTGGGAGGACTTTTGCATTAAGCATTCCTGCCTGTCTCCAGTAGTTCAAGTCCCAAGATGGCTGCTCTGCTGTGCTAGGCTGAACTTTGATACCTTGGCTGAATTCACCCTAAAGCTCCCAGACTGCCTTTATCTGGACAATATCCTGAATTAGGTTGGTTGTAAACCTTGCAGCAGCATTTATACAACAGCTGAACTTGAATATTTTGAACTTTCATTTGTTTTTATCTTGTTTTATGAGTAGTTTGTGATTAGTTCACTAACAAAGTTAAGTATCTTTGTAAAAGCAACCTCTCTCTTAAAGAAAGTTGTGTGACAAGTTTGAGTTCAGACCAGAGCACAACTTGCAAAGCTAGGAGTGTGGGAATCCATAAAATCTTTTAGCTCAGTTCTAAAAGTAAATCAAAGGTATGCACTGGCTTTGTTATTATGAGGGAGAATGAATAAGCATAGTTGGAGGGGGAAGATAAATAGAGAGATGCACATATTCTCTGGGTACTTGCCCTCTTCCAGGCACTGGAAGTGAACTCTCAGCTACCTCCAGAAATAAAGTTTAAAAAACAAACTATCTGAAGAAATTAGAAATTCTAAAGCTTCCTGAGGATAACATAGTAAAGTGAAACTTTCTTCCTATGAGAAAGAAATATTTTGAGAAATTATAAGGTGGATTTTAGCACAACATTAAATTTTATGTTTCCTAGGTCTGTTCTTATTGAATATTCTCAATTTAATATTAGTTAGTCCACAGTTCTTACCATGATTTTGACAGAGTCCATCAGCAACAAGTTCAGGTTCAGTTTTTGAGCAGATCTTGGCAAACACCGGGAGTTGCTTCTTTTGACCTGATCCTTGACTTTCTGTTATTGTCATAATTGGGGGTGGCCTTGTGATACTGTCTTTGTGGGGCACAGATCCAAAAACATTGTTTTGCAATAGATCCTTGATGAGCTTCGTTTCTTCAGTTATCAACTTACTGTCCAGAGTTTTGGTAGCCTCAACACGTTTGAGTGGGAGTTGAGCCAAGAGCTTGGCAATTTGAGTGTTGGAAGCTATTGTATTGTTCCCACTTTCTGTACTTTTGTTATTCTTGTGAATTAATTTTGCAGGGAGTAAAATGCCTGTGACAGTAGACTTGGTGGACAACTGGACATCACAAATAGATTTCAACTTCACTTCTCTTTTGTTTCCAGTGAGTGCCCTATAGACATTTTCCATTGTATCCTTCTCCTCTGAGGCCTGGTCCCCATCAGAAAGCATGAGTAGCTGCTTGCTATTTGGGACCTTAATTGAAGCAACAGGGGCCACTTTCTCATCTTCAGATCTTTGCATTTCTATCTCTGTTGCATTCTCTTGGGTAAGGCTCAGATATTCTTGCTCAACCAGCTGAGATATTTCATCTTTGCAAATGCTGGCTTCCAAAGATCTATGAGAAAGAGAAAGGACACATTTATATAGGATTGATTTATTAAGGGCTTCCTCCTCATCTTTCCACTGTGTGAACTCAGTTGCTAATTCAATTTAAACAATGTAACATACCAATAAATAAATAAATGACATGTTACAAATTAAGTAAGAAAATGGCTGCAGCTCAATAGCAGAGTACATGATTTTCATGCAAAAACTATCAGATGTTATCCTAGGGAATTTCCAGATACAGTGGGGGATAGTGTCTCGATGAGTGATTGCTAACACTAGAAGACCATGTTGGGTGGACAAATGGTCAAATTTGGTATACAGCAGCTTCCCACAGTTTAGAAAATAAAGATAAAAACAGAAACAAAAACCCCACTACCAGAACAACAAAACAAATCTTTGTGAGAATTGAGTTTGCTGAGCAATAGTATTACAGTGGTATACTGTACAAAATTCTTGTTTGACATACAGGTAAAAGTTAGTCTTAGTATCACTTTTACTGGATTATTCTTAAAGTCTCCCATGAAGGATCTTTTCACCCAGCCCATTTAAGCTGGTTCTGAATTAACACATTTTCAGGGTTTGCCCAGTCTATTGTGTTGCAAAATAATTTGCTCTTCATTGGCACATTTATGTATTTATCAGATTTTTGAACTGCCCATCTCCCACAGGGCATGCAAACATGTTCAGCTTTTCACCAAAAAAGCCTGTTAGCCAAGATTATAAGTAATCTGGTAGAGCACAATATGTAAACGATGAGATTTATAACTGGTCTTCTTAAGAGTGTTCTCTTAAGAGAACCCAGTCAAATTGTCAGCTGGCTAAATTAATAAAATAATTCAGTCAGAGTGGTAGGAGATGGTGTCAGTGTGGACAATGGAACTACACTGCATTATCTCTCTATTTCCTTGAGCTCTGGATCATAAGTTCCTGTTACATATTCAATATATTTCCCTCTGAGTAAAATTATCTTTAAGTTAAGGTGTTTTCGTGGACACGTCCATAAAGTTTTCTTGAGATTTACAAGAATATCAATTGATTTTCATCTTCCCAGTTTTTTCTGGAATTGTTTGTCTGTATCCCTGGAACATTTTGGAGGACTCCCATCTAAGTACTTACCAGAATAATCCTCCTTAGCATTCTCCAACAACCATGGTTGCCTAGGTCAGTGATGGCGAACCTTTTAGAGACTGAGTGCCCAAACTGCAACCCAAAACCCACTTATGCTTCGTCGAGTGCCGGGTGGGTGTGGCCCATTGGCTGGGTGTGGCTGCGGTGGAAACGGCAGACTGGATGGGACTAAAAAGTTCAATCAATCGATTCCAACTTGCAAGATATTTTTTTTCCCGCGAGAAGTTGAAATTGATTGATTGATTGAACTTTTTTTTTTTGCACACGGCGGCAGAGGCCTAAAGCGGAAAGGTTTTATAAAACCCAGCTGAAGACCTAGGACTGGGGTGACGGCGCGCGTGCCCACAGAGAGGGCTCTGAGTGCCGCCTCTGGCACCCGTGCCATAGGTTCGCCACCACTGTCCTAGGTATTGCCTCCCAGCTGGGCATTTTCCCTCTTAATTCATATTTAAAAAATTACAGTTTGATGGAAATCTTGAGAGAGGCTGGGGGCTACTGAAAATTTGCACAGATAAAAATGGCTTCTTGTTGCAAAGATTAAATTTCAGCTGATTAGAAACTGAGTTAAATGATACGGCCTGGAGACAGGACTAAATGCTTTATTTTGCAGATTCATTCTGTGTTTGCTGATAACCTCTGAATGGGTACTTAATGTCTTATACAAAAACATTTGGGAGAATATCCCGGGGTCGAAAATGAATATGAAGAACTTAAAAGAATTTGCCAAAGGAAGGAATTCCATAACTAATAAGGAAAGCAGAACACAAATGGCCTTTCTGAATCCTCAAAAATTATAGATTGAGATATTTTGTTTTCAAAATTTACATTGGGTAAAGAGAAATTCTCCAATTATTTGTCCAAGGACAGCACCTCCTCAGCAGTGGCAATAGTACAGTTTCTCAAAAACTTTAACTTCCATCTTAACTCTGCTTCTGAGATTTAATACAAATGTGAGAAGCCAGAGAGGCTACAGATAACTGGAAAAATATTGTTCCATGAAAAATAAGAAATACATAATCCTATTTTGCAACCAATTAAGTGAGAAGCTTATCAATTTCTCTGAAATGATCTTTGAAATAAGAAAACTTGTTTCTCTTTTATTAAAATTAAATAAGAATTAGTAAAAATAAAAAAGGGGGGAAATGTTTCTGTCTACTACTTTGGATATGACCAGAGGAATAAGAGAAATACTTGTTGAATTATATTTCAATAAATCATGTGGAAAGAGAAGGAATCTCTGCTGAAACATAGTTCTCAGTCACCATTACCAGTACTTCCACATCATTTGGGGCTTGTAATTATTCCTTGTACCTGGCTAATATAGACAGATGGAGCAGGAAGGGAGCACCTGGAAATTATTCCAGGGCTGCAGGCTGGACTAGGAAGTTGAAAAAACATCCTGGAAGTAGGCAGTGGTCAACTATTGCTGTTAAGAACATTACTTGTATATGTTCATAAAGCTACCAGGGGTCAGGTTTAACTTCAAGGTGTCTTTACTGTATGTTACTTCTAAATTACTTGAAACAATTCAAGCATTCCTTGTAGTCATCGAAAATCTGAGTCCATCCCCGTTAGATTTTTTCACCTAAACTTCATGAATTAAAGGCTAGACAGCCTGTCAGACCCTCAATTTATTTCTTCCTTATGCTTTCCTTTTTGGGTTCTGCCATTCTATGGGGGGGGGACTTATGGGTCTTCTGTAATGTACTTCCTTTGGTTTGTTCTATCCTCTTTGAAGTACCTTATTTGGGGGTGTGAAAGGAATGTGCCTCTGGCCATCTGCCTTATCTCAAGTCAGATGGGAAGAAGCTGGGGAGAGACCTGATACTCTTGAGAATGGCACCTTATCGGTTCTTTCCCACACCACTTTTAACACCTATGGATTGGCTTGATTCAATCCAGCCAGTTGGACATTTGGGGTGGGGTTTGAAAGGGCTCTTTTAATGCAACATTTTGTGCGGGAAATCCTCAGATCCTACCTAACTATCCTGCTATCAGTACCTTCCAATAAAAGTTCCTGTTGAGACTAGGCAAGTTTCAAGAGTTCTGCTTTCTTCGGAGGTTTAACTGAGTCAGGTCCTTACCCAGCCGTAATTTATCTTCATTTGCTACTTTGATTGCCAACTCTAGAAGTTGAAATGATACCTTCTGGACAAATTTTCTGCTGGAGTTTAGTGATGAAGGATTTTCATTTTTTAAATTCATTTCCCTGAATTTACTTTATTGTAATTTCCAATTATTACTTGGGTATATATCAAACACAGGCAGTACAGCTCAGATTACATCCAGAAGGAGGAGACATTGGAGAATAAAATCAAGTGAATTGCTCTAGCAAAGGAACTGAGCCAAACATAACAGAAAAGGGCTAACCAAGTTTTCATGGTCAGTAATTAATCCTTTAGTTGTAAGTGTTTTGAGAAACCCAGAAGTCTTAGTAAGGATTTATAGAATGCTACCATCTGGCAACACAAACAAGTACTTGCTCCAAAATGCCAATCCAGCTTGATCACGCACTGTCAATTGCCATTACCCAGCAGAATTTTTGTTAAAATTTTACTTATTTTATGATAAGCTCTGAAGACAGAACAGCTGGTATTATAGCACCCATTGCATAAGTACTTATCTATATATATAAATATCATGCCAGATTTCTTAGTAAACTGCATATTACTTCATTATCTCTAATTATGGCACCACTATGTCATTAAAACAGCCTTTATTACTTTGTAAATTGAACAGATTTTCTGTTCATTTTTATTCAAATAACTCCACAAACTGAGACAAGCAAATTATTCTGTTATTTTTCCATATCTTATAAAGGGTACACAAGATTGGAATACATGCCTGATCATCAAAAGAATGGAAGGTTCTGCTTCATCCCTAAATTACTACAGTTGCTCTTAACTAACACGCACACCTCTTTTACCTCTAGATCTGAGGACTAGGACCAGATAAATTGCTGACATGGTGCTTAACTTCAGATGCCTAGATTGGCTATTCCCCTACCTTTTGTAGAGAGGCCTATAAAGAAATCATGTATAGGTGCAAAACCTATATCTCTCTGCCTCTCATTCAAGGACCCAAAGTTCATTTTGTCTTGATTATTATATCTCAACTTAAGTAGCCTTCTCCTCTTTTACAGGTCACTGTTTTATGAAAGGTATATATACAATTTCTTCACTTCTACTAAAACACAGTGTGATGATGTCAAGACAACACAGGAGTGAATTTTTCATGGGGAGAGAGCAACACAGGTGAGTGACTCCATATTCCTTGTAATGTCTGGCTGTTTGTTTTTATTAGGAGCAATGACATTATACCCTGTTCTTCCTTCATGGAGTCCAAGGTGAACTTTCCTTGCTTTATCATTACAAGTGTCTTGTGGATTTTCCCCAAGATGTACTGTAAGTTCTTCATCTCAAACTGCTTTCTAAGTGTTCCAACTTTGGGAATGAAATAGATAACCACCATAAAACTTTTATTATGTGTTTTTTTTTATTTTTTGCATGGCAGAATCTTCTCCTTGTAATATTCTCCCCATGGAGATTGATCCTGATATCTTACCTGTTATGTTTATAATTATTTTGCAGACCAAATCATTTGAATTAAGTGTTCACAGAAGGGACAGGCAGCTTGTCCTGCCTGGAGAAGACAATTGCTTTGATACTCTCTGTATATCCTAAAGCAGGGGTAGTCAACCTTGGCTCTTTTATGACTTGTGGACTTCAACTCCCAGAATTCCTGACCCAGCTATACTGGCTCAAGAATTCTGGGAGTTGAAGTCCACGAGTCATAAAAGAACCAAGGTTGACTACCCCTGTCCTAAAGCCATGGGGGAAAGATATGATGACATTACTTGAATGGGCTATTTTATCTATTGTTTGGGGTAATTGGAAGTGGTTTTTTTTTTTTGAAAGCCTGTCACATAGTTTGCCTGGTGTTCAGCTTTCCTGCCTCAAGTTGGCAGAAAATAATATGTCTATTTTTAGCATTTATTAATAGATTTTTGACAGTACAATTTCCATCAGCTATATATAAAAAAAGGTTCAGGGGCAAGTTTAGCCTGGAGGTTGCCCAACCATGCTCTGCAGCAGAATCAGAGATGAATTGGAAAGGTCAACCAGCAGGTGGATAAGAGCTCTCCTTGATATAATAGAAAGTGCAAGCAAATAGTATTTTGTGTTAAATGGACAAATGGTTCAACTTTGTGTAACGGAAACATGTCTCTTCCTAAAGCCTTTTAATAGTTTAAAGCTCTCCTGATTTTGCATTTTAAATTATTTGACCATATTGTAATTGGCTTTTGAATAATAAATAAAGAGGGTGCTTTGCAAAAGCAATTTGGTATGAGTGAAGATCATCTCCTTGAACATAAAAGCAGTTGAGGCTTTTGGAAGCAATCTTTGGGAGGGAAGTTGCTGAATATCTGTTTCTAGCTGGCTTTATGGGATGAAATTACTGAAGGAAGATTCAGGTGGAGCCTTTCTACATAGAGGTTCCCTCCTCCTTCTTCTCTCTGGTCTAAAACAAATGTTTCCTTGATGCAATGAGGTCACTGCTAAAGGGAAGATCCACCATCCCTTTGGAAGGTTCTTTGGGGCCAACCTGAATGTTCTTCTTGAATGAGCATTGCAACTCAAACTCTGTGAGATCCAGAACTATTTTTTTGCTGGTTGTTATTAACTGTTGTTTGTTATTGCGGGATATGTTTGACAGATATAAGAAGATGGGAAATAAAGGTTCACTTGGAAGCAAACCTATATAGTAACTTTTTTGAGGGAGACAGAGTGGGAGGATGCAACCTGACTATAGCATGGAAAGAAGGGCAGCTTCCTTTTCATGAAAATTAGACTTTATCCAGAAAAGTCTAGATTACAATGAAGAATGATAGATGACCTAATTTAAAGATCCTGTTTTCAACCAGGAGAATTCTGGGACTTCATCTATCTCCCAGAATTTAATCCTGGATAAAAGTGCTAACCTGGTATGTAGAATTTAACTATATTTTAACTATATTTTATCTGGATTGGGATTTCTATTTTGATTCTTTTAAATATATTTATTTATCAAGATTTTAATCCTGAAAGCTGCCCAGAGTCATTGGCTATGAGATGGACAGCAAATAAATAAATAAATACATTAAATAATCAAGTCCTAGCTAAGAAAAAAAATGGGATTCAATCTTTCCTATTCTGTCCATTGACATACCACATGATGCAATGGGCATTTGCTGCTAAGTTTGGGTAGCTGCAGAACTGCAAGGATACTATTAGTAGTCTGCCTTGCTGCACTACGTTGGACATATTGATAGATGAGCTATATTAAATGGGGGAATGCAATCCTTTTAATTCCCTGGTACCTCCTGGGTGTTTTTTGTTACCATTTTGTGGTGTGGGAGCCATCTCAGTTATTCATATTGCCAAAAGTATTGAGTAGGCAGAAGGCAGAGCATGCAGTAAATTCTATAATAAGACTCTTGTGCTTCTTCAAAGGTTGTTCCTAGTTGTATGTAGGTTTACACTTTACTATACTTTGTAACTCTATACTATGCCAGGCCAATGAAGTGTATAGTTTACACACATTCAAGGAAAGCTTTTGAAGCAGTTGTGCAAGTGAGTCAAATATTATAACATTTCTTTCATTCATGCTAAAAGGCTTTGCGGAGCAACTTCTTTGCACAGATCCTGAATTACATGCGTCCTGAATTGTCTTTCCCTGACTTAATATGAGTTCCGCAAACTAGCCAGATTTTTCTTGAAATTGCGAACAAATATTAAAGTTAGATATTTTTTACTTCATTCAGACCTGATGGAGATGAAAAATGAACTACCATACTGTCCATAACTTGAAGGGGGTAAAAAAGAAAAAAAAAGAAATCCCAATTATCATCCAGTGAGGCATGAGATTAAATTTCATTGAATAAAATGGAAAGGATTCTTACTTTCTTATTTTATATTTTTCTGACCTTAGAAGCACAAGTATACATTGTAGATGTCCTCAATTCATTATGGTTCCTCTAACTCAAGATCAAGATCCTACCCCACACTTTCCTGCCAAATATAGAATGTGTCCCTTCAATTTGTCATCTGTAGTAGCATTTGGGGCGAAGATTATACCTTGTGCCCTTTTACTTGATCTGGTGGCCTTTAATTATTTCAACATATTGACTTATGCAAATGATCTGCTTCAAGTTCAATTTGAAAGGACTTTGGAATCTTTTTAACAAATAAAGATTTGTTTTCTTAGCTCAAGGTATTTTCTGTTGCTTAGTGTGAGGGTTTTCTTTTTTTTTTCATTTAAATCCTCACAGTTACAAAGGGATAAAATTTAAGAAATGCTTTCATCTATTTCTGTGCTGAGGTGATATTTCATTACATTAAGGTTAAAATGTCCTATCATTTAACATTAGGAATCTTTTCTGGTTGCATTTTCCCCTCACCTCGCTGGTTCTAAAAGTAATGTTTTCTTCATGGGTCAGTGTATTGTGGGAACAGTCATGGATGATAAGCTAGGAGCCTCAATCTGAAATCATCACAAATGCCACATGAAGAGTAGGTCATTAGTCTGAGGAGTGAAATGCTGAAGCCATTCTGTACATTGATAGAAATGTCTCCAGCAAGTTGAAAGCAAAGAATATCACAGCATGCCATTAACCATAAATGTATTCAATATTTTTAAAGCCCATTTATTGTGAAACAGACATTTCACTTTGGCCACAAGGTTGACAGCAGTTTTCATTACCTGGAAATATTTGGTTTTATTACTGTGTTTATATGTAATGATATATTTTAGGAAACCTA